>NC_136267.1:127048463-127263618 GCF_964187855.1 Myxine glutinosa | reverse complement strand
GCTCCAGACCATGCGCTCCACGGGGTTACCACAAAGGGGCTGGCTGTCAGCTCCTCGTCAAGGGCGGAGCCTGGTAAACCCCCCGCACGCACCCAATGAGAAGCAACGTGCCGATTCCACGAGGCGGAGCTAACGAGCCGAGGGCGTGTCACTCCCCGCCGGATATACGCGGCCACGTAGCGGACGTGACGAGAGATGCGCCCCCAGCCTGAGCAGACAAGTCACCATCTCCGAGCGCTGTGACCTTCCCGCATCTCTGGACCGGACCGAGTCGATTCTGCCTCGAGCCCAGGTGCACCTGGAGCCATCGATTCTGCCTTTCCTTGCCATCAATCCCCGTGTGAGTCAGCCTTTTGTCCCGTTTATCTGTCGTCTGTTGGGAATAATATAAGAGTGTGTCTAAGTGCTTGTCTTTCTATGCTGTACCTCTTGTAGTTGTAATCTAACCTTCCGCCTTAATATAACCTCCTCCGGAGGTCTTGAGAACTGAACCCTGGGTGTCGTGTCATTTGAAACCCAGCCGTGTGTCCTTTTCCTTTATTGCCTTTATTGACCTAGCGTAGCGCGATTAGTCAACGTTCGAGTATAATCGGGTAACTTGTGCAGACGTGGTCATACCAAAACCGCTCGGTAAATAACATCTAAGCCACGTCTGTAACAATTGGTGTCGAGGAGTGGAATTCGAACCCGGGACTAAATTTATTAGGCCCAAATTTGTAACAAGTAGAATCGATTCGGAGCGCGTTTCCCGCGCGAAATTATAACGGCCGAAATTTGTTTTGTTGTATAAAAACCCGAATTTTGAAAGTCGCGCTATGGCGGATCAAGACAGCTGGGGTCCGGTAGGGGAGAGTGAGGCAGGGTCGGTCCAGGACCAAATTGAGGGACATGAGGGACAGGAGGAGAGCGAAGCAGCGAGGGTAGCAGACGCACAAAATAGCGTCGTTGTGCCCGACATTGCGGGAGCGCAAAATGGCGCCTCGCTGATCACCGCGCCCGCGACCGTGGCAGCGCCCCCGGTGGATTGGAACTTGTTTTTCATACAAATGAAGGCCCTTATGGCCCAGAATAGCGAAGAAATGGAAAGCAGAATGATGGGGGTAATGGGGAACCGAATGGATGCTCAGAGTGAGCGATTGGAGGGCCAATTAGGGGTAATGGGAAACGAAATGGGGGTAATGAGGGACGAAGCGAGGGGTACTGGTGAGAAGGTAGACAAAAATTTTGAGGGGTTAGACAATGGGATAAAAGAGGTGAGAAATGGGTTAATGGGGGTAGAAAACAGAATGGCCGCTCAAGAGAATCAAATGGAAGGGATGCAAAAGGGGTTAGAGGGGGTAGAAAATAGAATGGCTGCCCAGGAGAATCAGATAGAGGGAGTGAAAACTGGGTTAGAGGGGTTAGAAAACAGAATGGAAGGCAAATTGAGGGACATGAGGGACCAAGCGGAAAGGGAAGTTAACCAAATGGGGCAGCAGATAGAGGGGGTCAGAATGGGGGTAGAAACCAAACTGGATGCTCACAGGGAGGAAATGGAGCAGATGAGGGTGGCATCTGGGCAGGAGATGCAAGTGATGGGAGAGGAGATCAGAAGAGGAGTGAGTGAGGAGGTCGGAGGAGTGCGCGAGGATGTGAGGCACTGTAAGGAGCACATGGAGAAGGAGGTGAGAAAGGGGACTGTAAAATTACAAGGGGGCATAGAGGACCTGACGCAGGAGGTGGAGCAGCTAACAGAGGGACAAAAAGAACTAACGGACCAGGTAAAGAAGAACACAGCGGTAATAGGAGGGTTAAAAGCGACACAAAATGACCTAAAAAACGACTTGGTAGCGACGAAGAGGGAATGTCAGATGGTACGTGAGGGACTGACAACGAGGTTGGACGAGGTGATAGAGGTAATGGAGACGAAGGACCGGCAGGTGAGGACGCACATGGAAACGGTCAAGGTAGCCTTGGAGGACGAGCTGGAGGAGACGTACCGGGGAATAAAAGAGGTGAAGCACAAATTAGAAGAAGTGGAAGAAGGGATGAGCGAAATTAAGAAGCGACGGAGAGGGGATAAGAAAGAAATAAAAGAGGAAGTAAAAGAATTGGTCCAAAGTCTGTGTTTGGATCGTGATGATGTGCCCATTAACCGGATGAGGGATTCGCAGGTGATGGAGGAGAAGCGAAGAGGAAGAAGACCCGGTGTAAGTGGTGACCAATATGGTCGTGCGTATGATGCGCCAGGGGATTTAAGAAGCTTGGGGGTCGAGATGGACCCGGGTGTTCGTGAGAGGCCGTTGGTGAAGTGTGCGACAGGTCTGGTGTGCGAAAAAGGAGGTGTGCGAGAAAGTCCGACTCTGGGGTGTGTGAGGAAAAAGTGTGTGCCAAGGAGTGAGGGTGCTGGCGAGAGTGAGTCGGTCGTAGCGTGTGTGCGAGGGAGCACATGGAAGCGCGGTGTGGTGAGTGTTACAGAGGGTGTGACGGGAGAGTGTGTGCAGGAGTGTGCGCGAGAAAGGTGTGTGACGGACAGGTGCATGGGGAAAGAGTGCGCTGTCAAAGGCAAGGAAGAATGCACGCCTGTGGTGAGTGTTGCAGAGGGTGTGACGGGAGAGTGTGCGCAAGAGTGTGCGCGAGAAAGGTGTGTGACGGACAGGTGCATGAGGGAAGAGTGCGCTGTCAGAAGTAAGGAAGAGTGTCCACCTGTGGTGAGTGTTACAGAGGGTGTGACGGGAGAGTGTGCGCGAGAAAGGTGTGTGACGGACAGGTGCATGGGGAAAGAGTGCGCTGTCAAGAGTAAGGGTGAGTGCGCTGTCAGGAATGGAGGTGAAAGTAGTGAGAGTGACATGGAGCGTGAGTTAGTTGTGACAGGTGAGCGAGGATGGACACCTGGGATGGAAGGATGCACACCTGGAATGGTAGAGCGTGAGTGGGAATGCACGCTGGAGTTGGTGGTGAGGCACGTGGTTGGGTGTGCGAATGAGAGCACACCTGTGATTGTCACAGAGGAGGTGACCGAGGAGGGGGTGCGAAGCGGTGTATTGGTGAGGTGTGCGAGCAACGAATGTGTGCCAAAGTGTTCGGTGGTCAGGTGTGTGACCAAGGCTGTGAGTGGAATGGGTGTACCTGGGTGTGTAAGGAAAGGTACGAGGAGCATGGGCACGGCTGGATGTGTGAGCAAAGAACGGGCTGCGGGGTGTAAGCGTCCAGGTGAAGCATCGACGTTAGACGGGGTAGAGTTTAGAACGACTTATAGCCGAATCGGGCCCTCGGTGCGTGCTGGGCCTCGCTTTGAACGGCCGCGTCCGTGCTCCACTAGGCGGAGCGGGCAGCCCGATAGGAAGGGTCGTTATGGCGACCACGTTTTGTTGAGACGTGCCGGCAGGTCGAGATCGGGACATTGGATGGCTCCACGCCGAGGTGATGCGTGGGATCTCGGCCCGGGTAAGCCCCCGTCCCTGCACCGAGTGCCGGACGTGTCCAGCCGCTGGCACAAAACAACCAGCATTCATTGTTTGGCTTTACGAAGCCGGGCTTTGGACAGGAATTGGCGCACCGAGAGGTATTAGTGAGTAGACGGGTGATGAGGTTAGTGTTTTGGACCCAAAATTAGAGAAAAACAAAATTTGATGATTGGCAAGGGATTGGCAGTAGTGATTGGCAGATGATGAGTAGGATTGGCAAATTTTTGATTTGTTGAAATTTGATGTGCAAAATTGGTAGTGAGAGACCCCCGATGTGGTGGGATGGCAAATCCACCATCCTTCCCATGGGGGGGCAAAGGAGCAATAGTTTATGGGGTGTATGGCAGTGAAAACTAGCCCGGGTGGGTTAGGTTATATTGATAGGGCCCTAGAAGATGACAGTAGGTAACGTTAAGTTTAGTTAGTGACTGATACCTGTAGTGGGGACGCAGGTAGTTTAGTGTGGATTATAATGACGTGGGAGCGCAATAGTTTAAAGGGACGACTGGGAAGCGCAAGTTTCAGAGGGGAGTAGTTGGCTGAGATGATGCCGTGGGTGTGAGGATTGAACAGGTGAGAATGGAACAGGTGTGATTGCACAGGTGTGCGACTGAACAGGTGTGTGGAGCAGTGTATGAGTAGTGAGTGTGTGGATCAGCGCGAATGCGCTTGGGGAGAGAAGGGTGCAGGTGGCACCAGGTGTGAGAGCACAGGTGTGCAAGTGCAGGTGTGTGGAGAGAGTTGGAGTAAGTGGTACGGAGTGGTGTGCATGGTGCGACGGTGTGGATGGGGGAAGAGTGGACCCCTTTCACGGATACCCGGGGCGGGTAGTGTAAGTGTTAGGTAGAGGGTACAGGTAAATTGTGGTTGGATATTGGCATCTGTGGTGCGGTTGCAGAATGGTGTTGTGGATGGGTGCATTAGTGTTGTGGAAATGGCTGGGCGTGTAGCCTGTTAGTGTGTGTAGTTGGTTGGGCACTCCACCACTGTGAGGATGTCGGCCAGGTGAGGCCGCAGGTGGGCTCTGGGAGCCGGTAGTTGTGAGTGGGTGCCTGAGGATCCCGGGTGTGGATCGGGTAGCCCAGTGCCAGAGAGGGCACCGAGTGGGGAGAGAGCCTGAGGGCCTTCCCCAGGTAGTTAGGTTAGGGTGAGGAGCAGGTAAGCTCGGAGGCAACTGCAGTGGTGGAGGTGTGCAGGTGGGTAGACCCGCTGGGAGAGGTACACGCCGCGGCCCAGAAATTGTGCGAGGGCACCGGGAGATGAATCGGGGGAGTGAGACCCCAAATTGAAAAGCACCACAGTTGGCCAATTGGAATTGGTTTTTAGAACCCATAGTGTAAGAGGGCCAATGGTTTGGCCGGAGAAAGACCCCGGGTAGTGTAAAGTTGTTAAAGTCATTTAGGAAATAGTTAGGATTGATGAACCTGTCGCACCATACGCAGCCACTTACCTGTGGTGATGATGATGACTCCACACCTGTGTTTTCTTTGTTTTGTTGCAGGAAATGAAATTGCTGTGTGGATTGTGAGACGCATCACGACGTGGATGAGACATTGGAGTGATTCCATCTCTCCCTCCCTAGGAGGGACTGATGATGAATTGGTGATGGCAAATTATGATGTTGAGTTGGAGATGGCAAATTTTGATGAGAGTTGAAAATGGCAAATTTGATTGGTTAGGAGGGAGAGAAGACGAATTTGGTTTATGGGAGGAACGGGGAAGACAGTAGGGATGTTTGTTGATTTGTAAAGTAGATGGTTATGGGTAGTGTTGTGTTTTGTGGATACAGTAAGGGGTAAGGGAGGGGCCATGTAGGTTACCTGGTGGGGGGGGGGGGGCGTACGGTAGGAACGTACCTGTCTCACCTGGTTCCCATGTGCCCCCAGTGTGCATCATCTTATATTGCGTGCACTTTTGCGCCCTTACCACCTTACTCACTTGTCTGCTTCTTTTGTCTCCCACCTCCGAGGATCTGGTTTTGGGGCAGAGAGAGAGGAGAGAGAGGTGCTGGCTTCGCAGTTGTGGGCCTGCACTTTCGCTGCTTGCTGCTGGGATCGATACACCATATGGACCGCAATGTTTGTGGCCACCCACAATGGACCGCAGTTCTTTTGCGGCCAAGCACCACCCGTGGATGGACCTATGGGTCAACGTGGCACCTATGCCATACAGGTGAACCACTTATAGTTGGCCCCCTGACGGCCACAATAAAGAAATGGACGCGGTTGGCGCCTTTCTTTATTTTGTTTAAAAGAAGTAAGAAGGCCAAGTGCACCACATGAAGGCAAGACCAGCGGCAGAACATCGGCCGGCTGCGACACCACCGGTGATTTATAAACACTTTATTGGTGCACCGGATGGTGCTCACTGTGTGATGGGGTGGTGCTTGATGCTTGGAAGGGGTGCTCTGCACATTATTAAAGGCCGTAGGCCACAGAGCACTCGTGGGTTGGTGTATCGATGCTAGCATGCGTACTCTCTCTATGCATAACATCTGCATGTGTTCCTCCAAAAACAGGTCCTGGATCGTAGTGTAAATATCAGCGTAGTCTTGTGTAAATAATGCTCCCTACCGGCTGTATGTTTAGTTTGAGGATTCTTTCCGGATTCGGTTATCCTGTGGGTGTGTTTCTGTGAGGAGAAGGGTGCAACGTCGCAGGGGGACATATTTACTCATTTGTGAATATCTGTAAAACTGTCGCACTCAGGGTAGAGTTAATAGTAGAGGGAACTACATTGCGTGCCACACTAAAGTAGGTAAAAATTTATCGGGTCGGGACGCCCCGAGGGTAGAGAAGGGTGCAATGTTGCGAATATGGAATTTGGCCTCCATATCCGCTTGTAAATATTCCCCTATTTCCCCAATACTCCCCAACTATCCCCAATCCCCCATTCCCTAGTCCCATTGTCTGTAAACAACAATCAGTAGAGCCGACCTTCCCCTTTTTCCCCCATTAAATGTCGTGCCCAGGTCCACCGCATCTCACGTAGACAACTTTCGGACATCTTGCTAGTTATTCTTAGTCTATGTCAGTTAAGGACTCCTTTCCATTAATTCTGACTCTTCGTTGCACCAGAATGTGATTATATGGCACCAGTAGTGAGTTTAGGACCTTTCCCATACCTCCTTCCATCTTCTTCCCCAAACAACAACAACTACAACTACAACAACAACAACAATTACAACAACAACGACGCTGCGCGGGGGGAGTGTGCGTCCTCACACCGGCTCGGTTAGCCGCCATTGACAATGCGCTCCAGACCATGCGCTCCACGGGGTTACCACAAAGGGGCTGGCTGTCAGCTCCTCGTCAAGGGCGGAGCCTGGTAAACCCCCCGCACGCACCCAATGAGAAGCAACGTGCCGATTCCACGAGGCGGAGCTAACGAGCCGAGGGCGTGTCACTCCCCGCCGGATATACGCGGCCACGTAGCGGACGTGACGAGAGATGCGCCCCCAGCCTGAGCAGACAAGTCACCATCTCCGAGCGCTGTGACCTTCCCGCATCTCTGGACCGGACCGAGTCGATTCTGCCTCGAGCCCAGGTGCACCTGGAGCCATCGATTCTGCCTTTCCTTGCCATCAATCCCCGTGTGAGTCAGCCTTTTGTCCCGTTTATCTGTCGTCTGTTGGGAATAATATAAGAGTGTGTCTAAGTGCTTGTCTTTCTATGCTGTACCTCTTGTAGTTGTAATCTAACCTTCCGCCTTAATATAACCTCCTCCGGAGGTCTTGAGAACTGAACCCTGGGTGTCGTGTCATTTGAAACCCAGCCGTGTGTCCTTTTCCTTTATTGCCTTTATTGACCTAGCGTAGCGCGATTAGTCAACGTTCGAGTATAATCGGGTAACTTGTGCAGACGTGGTCATACCAAAACCGCTCGGTAAATAACATCTAAGCCACGTCTGTAACAATATATATACTCGGAAAAGCCCGTCAAAAATGACAGGTTGGAACAGTTTTTGACGGTACAGCCACATGATCATGCCAAAGTCTGAAGTCTGGGCCTCGTGTCAGGGGTGCTTATATCATCTTTATTTGTTAGACATCCTACAGACGTAAATGAACACTCGTTTTACTCTGCGCGCCTTGCACATCATGTGCAGAAAATTTCACCTCCCTGTGCCTTGTATTTATTGTGATTAAACAAAATCCCGCTTCTGTACACACCTTGCGGCTCAATTTGCAAGCCACTGTCTACAATTCCAATGTAAGAGGCATAATTACTCTTATTTTGGGTCTTCGGAGTCCTTGGGGTTTTTTTGTGTCCTTGGGGTCATTTGGGTCCTTGGGGTCTTCAGTGTCTTTTGTGGCTTTTGGGTCTTCTGGTTCATCGGTGTCTTTTGGGTCATTTGAGTCGTTTGGCTCCTCCAGGTCTTTTGAGTCATTTGAGTATTTTGGATCCTCGATCTAGATATTTGGGGAATGTAAGGGTCTTCAGGGTATTTTGTGTCTTCGGGGTAATTTGGGGTCCACTGGGTCCTCAGGGTCTTTAACGGGCTCCAGGGTCTTTTCGGTCTTTTGGATTGTTTGGGTCTTTGGGGTCTTTCAGGGTCTACGGGGTATTTTGGGATCTTTTTGGTCTTCTGGATCTTTCTGATATTTTCGGTCGTGGGGTCTTTGAGGTCTTTTTTCGGTCTTCGGGGTATTTATAGGTCTTTGGGGTATTTTGGGTCTTTGGAGTATTTTGGGTCTTCGTAGTTGTTTGGGTCTTTAACAGCCTTCAGAGTCTTTTGGATCTTTGTGGTATTTTGGGTCTTTAAGGGTCTTGGGGTATTTTGGGTATTTCAGGTCTTTATGGGTATTTGGGGAATTTGGTCTTCAGGGTCTTTTGGGTTTTTGTGGTCTTTTGGATCTTTAAGGGTCTTGGTGTCTTTGGGGTATTTTGGGTTTTCATGGACTTGTCGGTCTTTTAAGTCCTCTGGGTCATTTGTGTCTTCAGGATCTTTAAGAGTCTTTGGGGTATTTTGGGACTTCAGGGTATTTAAGGGTCCTTGTGGTATTATGGGTCTTTGGGGTATTTTGGGTCTTTTGGGTGTTTAACAGTCTTCGGGGTCATTTTGGGTCTTCGGGGTATTTAAGGGTCTTCGGGGCATTTTGGGCCTTCGGGGTGTTTATGGGTTTTCGAGGTATTTAAGGGTCTTCGGGATCTTTAGAATCTTTGTGGTCCTTTGGGTCTTTACGAATATTGGGGCCTTTTGGGTTTTTTTTGGGTCTTTGGAGTATTTTGGGTCTTTTGAGTCTTTAACAGTCTTCAGTGTCTTCAGGCTATTTTGGGTGTTTGGGGCCCATTGGGTCTTCAGGGTATTTTGTGTCTTGGGGGTATTTTGGGTTTTTGGAGTCCTTGGGGTCTTCTGGGTGCTTGGGGTATTTTTGGGTCCTCTGGGTCATTTGGGTGTTTTGGGTCTTCAGGGTCTTCTGGGTGTTTGGGGTCCATTGGGTCTTTGGGGTCCATTGGGTCTTTGGGGTCCATTTGGTCTTCAGGGTCTTTTCAGTCTTTTGGGTCTATGGGGTCCTCGGGGTATTTTGGGTCTTCATGGTCTTTTGGGTCTTTACCAGTCTTCATGGTGTTTTGGGTCTTAGGGGTATTTTGGGTGTTTGGGGTATTTTGGGTCTTCAGAGTCCTTGGGGTCTTCTGGGTCCTTGGGGTCTTCATGGTCTTTTGTGTCTTTAACTGTGTTCAGGGTATTTTGGGTGTTTGGGGTCCATTGGGTCTTCAGGGTCCTTTTGGGTCCTCAGAGTCTTTTAACTGGTTGACACACAGTCGTGTTCAAAGATTGCACCTTAAACCCCCCCCCCCCCTCCCCCCACTCAAATCCCTCCTAAAGCACGACGCAAAGCCTTTAAAACCTAGCCTTATGAAGGGGGACAGACACACAAACACAAACACACACACACACACATATTGTGTATGTATATATATATATATATATATATATATATATATATATATATATATATATATATATATATATATATATATATATATATATATATATATTGTTGCGGATATGGATTTGGCCTCCATATCCGCTTGTAAATATTCCCCTATTTCCCCAATACTCCCCAACTATCCCCAATCCCCCATTCCCTAGTCCCATTGTCTGTAAACAACACTCTGTAGAACCGACCTTCCCCTTTTTCCCCCATTAAATGTCGTGCCCAGGTCCACCGCATCTCACGTAGACAACTTTCGGACATCTTGCTAGTTATTCTTAGTCTATGTCAGTTAAGGACTCGTTTCCATTAATTCTGACTCTTCGTTGCACCAGAATGTGATTGTATGGCACCAGTAGTGAGTTTAGGACCTCCCCATACCTCCTCCCATCTTCCTCATGAAACAACAACAACAACAACTACAACAACAGCGCGCGGGGAGTGTGCGTCCTCACTCCGGCTCGGTTAGCCGCCATTGCCCATGTGCTCCAAGTTACCTCCAGGTTACGGGGTTACCACGAAGGGGCTGGCTGTCAGCTCCTCGTCAAGGGCGGAGCCCGGTAACCCCCCCGCACCCAATAAGAAGCGGCGGGCCGATTCCATCTGGGGCGGAGCTAACGAGCCGAGGGCGTGTCACTCCCCGCTGGATATACGCAGCCACTTACCGGACGTGACGAGAGATGCGCCCCCAGCTTGAAGAAGAACCAGTCGCCACCTCCGAGCGCTGAGAGACCTCCCTGCATCTTTCGGACCGTGTGGATTCTGCCCCTGAGCCAAGGTGCACCTTGAGCCTCGACTACCTGCCCTTCCTTGCCATCAATCCCGGTGTGAGTCAGTCTTGTCCCGTTTATCTGTCGTCTGTCGGGGCTACTATAAGACCGTATTTAAGTGCCTACCTTCCTATGCTGTCTCTCTCGTCCTTGTAATCTAACGTTCCGAAATATTATAACCTCCTCCGGAGGTCTTGAGAACTGTACCCCTGGTGTCGTGTCATTTTAACTCAGCCGTTGTGTCCTTTCCTCAATTGATTTAGCGTAGCGCGACTCGGCCAACGTTCGAGTATAATCGGGTAAACTGTGCAGACGCGGTCATACCAAACCGCTCGGTAAACCAACATCCACAACCGCGTCTGTAACATTTGGTGTCGAGGAGTTGGATTCGGACCTGGGACTAAATTCAGTTAGGCCCAAATTTTGGAACACCAATTGTACCATTAGGGTAACATTTTGTGGCGGGAAGTGGAATTCGATCCGGAGCGCGTTTCACGCGCTCGAAATTATAATGGCGAAATTTGATTTTGTTTTACGAAAATAAAAACCCGAATTTTGAAAGTCGCGCTATGGCAGACCAAGACGGCTGGGTTCCGGTAGAGGAGAGTGAGGCAGGGTCGATCCAGGACCAAATTGAGGGACATGAGGAGAGCGAAGCAGTGAGGGTAGCAGACGCACGAAATGGCGCCTCGCACATGGCCACGGCGCCCACGCCCGCGACCGTAGTAGCGCCGCTGGTAGATTTGAATCTTTTTTAAATACAAATGAAGGCCCTTATGGCCCAGAATAGTGAGCAAATGAGGGCTAATAGTGAGCGATTGGGTGAGCGATTGGAGGGCCAAATGGGGGCAATGAGGGACGAAGCGAGGGCTCGGAGTGAGCAATTGGGGGTAATGGGAAACCAATTGGGGGTAATGGGAAACCAATTGGGGGTAATGAGGGACGAAGCGAGGGGTACCGGTGAGGGGTTAGACAATAATTTTAAGGGATTAGACAAGAAATTTGGGAAGTTAGACGACAAATTTGAGGGGTTAGACAACGGGATAAAAGAGGTGAAAAAAGAGTTAATGGGGGTAGAAAATAGAATGGCTGCCCAGGAGAATCAGATAGAGGGAGTGAAAAATGGGTTAGAGGGGTTAGAAAACAGGATGGAAGGCAAATTGAGGGACATGAGGGACCAAGCGGAAAGGGAAGTTAACCAAATGGGGCAGCAGATAGAGGGGGTCAGAATGGGGGTAGAAACCAAACTGGATGCTCACAGGGAGGAAATGGAGCAGATGAGGGTGGCATCTGGGCAGGAGATGCAAGTGATGGGAGAGGAGATCAGAAGAGGAGTGAGTGAGGAGGTCGGAGGAGTGCGCGAGGAGGTGAGGCACTGTAAGGAGCACATGGAGCAGGAGGTGAGAAAGGGGACTGTAAAGTTACAAGGGGGCATAGAGGACCTGACGCAGGAGGTGGAACAGCTGACGGAGGGACAAAAAGGACTAACGGAGCAGGTTCAAAGGAACACTGCGGTATTAGGAGGGTTAAAGGCGACACAGAAAGAACTAAAAGATGACTTGATAGCGACGAAGAGGGAATGTCAGATGGTACGTGAGGGACTGACAACGAGGTTGGACGAGGTGATAGAGGTAATGGAGACGAAGGACCGGCAGGTGAGGACGCACATGGAAACGGTCAAGGTAGCCTTGGAGGACGAGCTTGAGGAGACGTACCGGGGAATAAAGGAGGTGAAGCAGAAATTAGAAGAAGTGGAAGAAGGGGTGAGCGAAATTAAGAAGCGACGGAGAGGGGATAAGAAAGAGATAAAAGAGGAGATAAAAGAATTGGTCCAAAGTCTGTGTTTGGATCGTGATGATGTGCTCATTAACCGGATGAGGGATTCGCAGGTGATGGAGGAGAAGCGAAGAGGAAGAGGACCCGGTGTAAGTGGTGACCAATATGGTCGTGCGTATGGTGCGCCAGGGGATTTAAGAAGCTTGGGGGTCGAGATGGACCCGGGTGTTCGTGAGAGGCCGTTGGTGAAGTGTGCGACAGGTCTGGTGTGCGAAAAAGGAGGTGTGCGAGAAAGTCGGACTCTGGGGTGTGTGAGGAAAAAGTGCGTGCCAAGGAGTGAAGGTGCTGGCGAGAGTGAGTCGGTCGTAGCGCGTGTGCGAGGGAGCACATGGAAGCGCGGTGTGGTGAGTGTTACAGAGGGTGTGACGGGAGAGTGTGCGCAAGAGTGTGCGCGAGAAAGGTGTGTGACGGACAGGTCCATGGGGAAAGAGTGCGCTGTCAAAGGCAAGGAAGAATGCACACCTGTGGTGAGTGTTACAGAGGGTGTGACGGGAGAGTGTGCGCAAGGGTGTGCGCGAGAGAGGTGTGTAACGGACGGGTGCATGAGGAAAGAGTGCGCTGTCAAGAGTAAGGGTGAGTGCGCTGTCAAGAATGGAGGTGAGAGTAGTGAGAGTGACAAGGAGCGTGAGTTGGTTGTGACAGGTGAGAAAGGATGCACACCTGGAATGGTAGAGCGTGAGTGGGAATGCACGCTGGAATTGGTAGTGAGGCACGTGGTTGGGTGTGTGAATGAGAGCACACCTGTGATTGTCACAGAGGAGGTGACCGAGGAGGGGGCGCGAAGAGGTGTGTTGGTGAGGTGTGCGACCAACGAATGTGTGCCAAAGTGTTCGGTGGTCAGGTGTGTGACCAAGGCTGTGAGTGGAATGAGGGTACCTGGGTGTGCAAGGAAAGGTACGAGGAGCATGGGCACGGCTGGATGTGTGAGCAAGGAACGGGCTGCGGGGTGTAAGCATGCAGGTGAAGCATCGACGTTAAACGGGTTAGAGGTTAGAGCGACTTTTAGCCGAATCGGGCCCTCGGTGCGTGCTGGGCCTCGCTTTGAACGGCTGCGTCTGTGCTCCACTAGGCGGAGCGGGCGGCTGGATAGGAAGGGTCGTCATGGCGACCACTTTTTGGTGAGACGTGCCGGCAGGTCGAGAGCGGGACATTGGATGGCTCCGTGCCGAGATGGTGCGTGGGATCTCGGCACGGGTAAGCCCCCGTCCCTGCACCGAATGCCGGACGCATCCAGCCGCTGGCACGGAACAACCCGCATTCATGGCTTGGCTGTACGAAGCCGAGCTTTAGAAGTAAATTGGCGCACCGAGAGGCATTAGTGAGTAGACTGTGTGATGAGGTTAGTGTTTTGGCCCCAAAATTAGAGAAAAAAACAAAATTTGATGATTGGCAGATGATGGGCAGTGATTGGCCAAATTTTTGATTTGTTGAAATTTGATGTGCAAAATTGGTAGTGAGCGATGGGCCCGGTGGGTAAGGGTGGCATCCCTGCCACCCTTCCAATGTGGGGCAAATGCGCAATAGCTTATGGGGTGTATGGCAGTGAAAACTAGCCCGGGTGGGTTAGGTTATATTGTGTGTAGGGATCTAGCGAAGATGACATTAGGTGACGATAAGGTTAGGTAGTGACTGATACCTGTAGTGGGGACGCAGGTAGTTTAGTGTGGATGATAATGACGAGGGAGCGCAATAGTTTAAAGGGACGACTGGGAAGCGCAAGTTTCAGAGGGGAGTAGTTAGATGAGATGATGCTGTGTGAGAGCTGGACAGGTGTGTGGAGCAGTGTGGAGCAGTGTATGAGTAGTGAGTGTTGTGGATCAGCGCGAATGCGCTTGGGGAGAGAAGGGTGCAGGCGGCACCAAGAGTGAGAGCACAGGTGTGCCAGTACAGGTGTGTGGAGTACATGGAGTAAGTGGTACGGAGTGGTGTGCATGGTGCGAAGGTGTGGATGGGGGAAGAGTGGACCCCCTTTCACGAGTACCCGGGGCGGGTAGTGTAAGTGTTAGGTAGAGGGTATAGGTAAATTGTGGTTGGATATTGGCATTTGTGGTGCGGTTGCAGAATGGTATTGTGGATGGGTGCATTAGTGTTGTGGAAATGGCTGGGCGTGTAGCCTGTTAGTGTGTGTAGTTGGTTGGGCACTCCACCACTGTGAGGATGTCGGCCAGGTGAGGCCGCAGGTGGGCTCTGGGAGCCGGTAGAGTTGTGGATGGGGCCTGAGGATCCGGAGGACGGACCCGGGTAGCCCAGTGCCAGAGAGGACACCGAGTGGGGAGAGCGCCAGAGGGCCTTCCCCAGGTAGATAGGTTAGGGTAAGGAGCAGGTAAGCTCGGAGGCAACTGCAGTGGTGGAGGTGTGCAGGTGGGTAGACCCGCTGGGAGAGGTACACGCCACAGCCCAGAAATTGTGCGAGGGCACCGGGAGATGAATCGGGGGAGTGAGACCCCAAATTGAAAAGCACCACAGTTTGGTCAATGGGAATTGGTTTTTAGAACCCATAGTGTAAGAGGGCCAATGGATTGGCAGGGAAAAACCCCGGGTAATGTAAAGTTGTTAAAGTCATTTAGGAAATAGTTAGGATTGATGAACCTGTCGCACCATACGCAGCCACTTACCTGTGGTGATGATGACTCCACACCTGTGTTTTCTTTGTTTGTGTTGCAGGAAGGAGAATTGCTGTTGGATTTGTGAGACGCATCACGACGTGGATGAGACATTGGGGTGATTCCATCTCTCCCTCCTTAGGAGGGACTGATGATGAATTGGTGATGGCAAATTATGATGTTGAGTTGGAGATGGCAAATTTTGATGAGAGTTGAAAATAGCAAATTTGATTGGTTAGGAGGGAGAGAAGACGAATTTGGTATATGGGAGGAACGGGGAAGACAGTAGGGACGTTTGTTGATTTGTAAAGTAGATGTTTATGGGTAGTGTTGTGTTTTGTGGATACAGTAAGGGGTAAGGGAGGGGCCATGTAGGTTACCTGGTGGGGGGGGAGGGGGCGTACGGTAGGAATGTACCTGTCTCACCTGGTTCCCATGTGCCCCCAGTGTGCATTACCTTACATTGCGTGCACTTTTGCGCCCTTACCACCTTACTCACTTGTTTTCTTTTGTCTCCCACCTCCGAGGATCTGGCTTTGGGGCAGAGAGAGAGGAGAGAGAGGTGCTGGCTCCGCAGTTGTGGGCCTGCACTTTCGCTGCTTGCTGCCGGGATCGATACACCATATGGACCGCAATGGTTGTGGCCACCCACCATGGACCGCAGTTCTTTTGCGGGCAAGCACCACCCATGGATGGACCTATGGGTCAACATGGCACCTATGCCATACAGGTGAACCACTAATAGTTGGCCCCCTGACGGCCACAATAAAGAAATGCACGCGGTTGGCGCCTTTCTTTATTTTTGAAGGAAGCAAGAAGGCCAAGTGCACCACATGAAGGCAAGACCAGCGGCAGAACATCGGCCGGCTGCGACACCACACCATGATTATTAAACATTTTATTGGTGCACCGGATGGTGCTGACTGTGTGATGGGGTGGTGCTTTTGGTGCTTGGAGGGGGTGCTCTGCACATTATTAAAGGCCGTAAGGCCACAGAGCACTCGTGGGTTGGTGTATCGATGCTGGCATGCGTGCTCTCTCTATGCATAACATCTGCATGTGATCCTCCAAAAACAGGTCCTGGATCGTAGTGTAAATATCAGCGTAGTCTTGTAAATAATGCTCCCTACCGGCTGTATGTTTAGTTTGCGAATTCTTTCCGCGATTCGGTTATCCTGTGGGTGTGTTTCTGTGAGGAGAAGGGTGCAACGTCGCAGGGGGACATATTTACTCATTTGTGAACATCTGTAAAACTGTCGCACTCAGGGTAGAGTTAATAGTAGAGGGAACTACATCTGAGTGCCACACTAAAATAGGTAAAAATTTATCGGGTCGGGACGCCCCGAGGGTAGAGAAGGGTGCAATGTTGCGGATATGGGATTTGGCCTCCATATCCGCTTGTAAATATTCCCCTATTTCCCCAATACTCCCCAACTATCCCCAATCCCCCATTCCCTAGTCCCATTGTCTGTAAACAACACTCTGTAGAACCGACCTTCCCCTTTTTCCCCCATTAAATGTCGTGCCCAGGTCCACCGCATCTCACGTAGACAACTTTCGGACATCTTGCTAGTTATTCTTAGTCTATGTCAGTTAAGGACTCGTTTCCATTAATTCTGACTCTTCGTTGCACCAGAATGTGATTGTATGGCACCAGTAGTGAGTTTAGGACCTCCCCATACCTCCTCCCATCTTCCTCATGAAACAACAACAACAACAACTACAACAACAGCGCGCGGGGAGTGTGCGTCCTCACTCCGGCTCGGTTAGCCGCCATTGCCCATGTGCTCCAAGTTACCTCCAGGTTACGGGGTTACCACGAAGGGGCTGGCTGTCAGCTCCTCGTCAAGGGCGGAGCCCGGTAACCCCCCCGCACCCAATAAGAAGCGGCGGGCCGATTCCATCTGGGGCGGAGCTAACGAGCCGAGGGCGTGTCACTCCCCGCTGGATATACGCAGCCACTTACCGGACGTGACGAGAGATGCGCCCCCAGCTTGAAGAAGAACCAGTCGCCACCTCCGAGCGCTGAGAGACCTCCCTGCATCTTTCGGACCGTGTGGATTCTGCCCCTGAGCCAAGGTGCACCTTGAGCCTCGACTACCTGCCCTTCCTTGCCATCAATCCCGGTGTGAGTCAGTCTTGTCCCGTTTATCTGTCGTCTGTCGGGGCTACTATAAGACCGTATTTAAGTGCCTACCTTCCTATGCTGTCTCTCTCGTCCTTGTAATCTAACGTTCCGAAATATTATAACCTCCTCCGGAGGTCTTGAGAACTGTACCCCTGGTGTCGTGTCATTTTAACCCAGCCGTTGTGTCCTTTCCTCAATTAATTTAGCGTAGCGCGACTCGGCCAACGTTCGAGTATAATCGGGTAAACTGTGCAGACGCGGTCATACCAAACCGCTCGGTAAACCAACATCCACAACCTGTCTGTAACAATATATATATATATATATATATATATATATATATATATACACATACATACATACATACATACATACATACATACATATATATGTATGTATATATAAAGAATAAAGATGACAAACTGGGCTCAAGGTGGGCGTTTTTGAGTAATGGCTTCCTTCTTGCCATCCTACCGTACAGGCAAGACTTGTGGAGTGCTGGGGTGGTGTTGTTGTCCTATGCACACAGTGACCAGTCTTTGCCACAAAGACCTGCAGCTCTTTCAAAGTTGATCTAGACAGGGCCTTAGTTGTACCAAGTTTACAAACTCATACATTAATGTTGGTGTGTTTTGGTGTCTTCAGCTGTCCAGACTTGCTCGGCGGATTCTTGTCCAGCACAAGCTGTTTGCCACATGAATCAACAGAAGAGTGCATATTGGTGTGAATGCCCAGTGGGTTACAACTTGACAGAGGGAGACTGCATATCGGGTAAGTGGAACTCCTTGTTTTGCTCTTTATACGAGATACTTGTTAAATTTTTCGGCAGATTTTCAGGATTTGTGATTGTTGGTGCACTGGTTTCTGACAGTCAGAAATGAAACATATACATCTGAGAATGAATCACATCATTGCAATGTGACGAGGATTCCAGGTTTGGATGTTGTTGCTGTGCTGTCATGTTAAACCAATTATTACAAAACTTGTTCGTCTCCAGATTGCATGTGCAGGAGCCGTTTCCAGGACGTGTTGGCACACGGTGTGTTCATGCATTCAAGGAGTCGTTCAAAAAGCTTTGATGTGTTGGAGGTTTGTAGATAGGTGAGGGTACGGGTTAATAAGTGAGAGGGATTGGGAACAATAAGGAACTCTGATGAAGGAGGAGGCCCGGTCTTATATGGGTTAATCCGCTTGGGGTATCACGAATGTTTGCATTTCTGTTGGACAGGTAACTCCATTTTGAATGTGTCTGATATTTCACAAGCGTTTCGTTTTGTGAAGCTCTGTCACTATCGAGAATAACCAACTAAAGCTCAGTAGGGAAACATTTTGCCAAGGCATAAAATAACAATTTGTAGTTGGGGGAATGCCAAAATTGTGAAAACTGGGGAATGGAAATGGAAAAGTATAAACAAGTGGATTATTTTTTTAAACCAGAAAAGGGAGGGACACTGTGTGGGGGAGGGGAGATTTTGTGCCTTTGCCCCATTTTTTGTAAGAAAATAATGTTGGGTTTCTTCTGCTTTTGCATTTTCCATTCTGCAGGTGATTACTTCGTCCAAACGAATTAATAAACCATCTATATATTAACATTAAAAAAATTGATTGGTGATTTAGTGGAACCAACTTTATTACAGATGTCAACAAAATATTTTGTGTGTTGAACTGATTTCTTTGTAATATTTCCCATTCGGTATAAATTTGATTTTTGATTTGAGAGTCATTGTCAGGATTGGTAGCTTACTTACTAAGTGGCCATATACTTACTACATATGCAAGAGAACTGGTAGTTGTATGTTAATCGTAAAGTACAGATACAAGTCAGGAGACGACGATGGTTCACGAGCGAGCGATATTCAATGACAAAGGACGGCCTATAACCGAAACAGGCCCGGACAGGCAAGGCCCGGAAATGTCAAAACGAACGTTACTGACCTTGAAATGAGATAGAAAATAATGTATAATCAGTTATGAGGTTAGTTAGCTACACAATACCGAAAATTCGGTTCGATTCCGACAACTTTGAAACTTTGACCTTTGTGACCTTCAAAGGTCAAAGGTCGAAGATTCTGAAATTTTTTGGAAAACTTGCATTTCATGATATATGTTATAATATAATATCATGTATGACATTTCACCCTATCAGGAAGCGAACAATGTAATAAAACCATCAAAAATCGACTTTTCTAAATTTCATGACCTTGTGACCTTGACCTTGGGGCGAAAATGAAAAATCAAGCTCCGTTGGGCTAGACACATGACATTGGCCGAACCAAATACCGAAACCCCTGTCAGATTCCACCAAACCCCTCAGAGAGGATGTAGCTTGAACTCGATTACCCCCTAAAAAGACATCTTTTTCAGGCGTCGCTCCGCCCACAATGGGCGCAATACGCCCACTCTAGGCAGGACACAACTAGATCATGATATCAACCTCCCACCCAAGTTTCATCAAGATCGGATGATATCATCGGGTAGTTATGCTGCGGACAGACAGACAGACAGACAGACACACACCCATGACGAATATAGTGGTCACTCTGTTTGATAACTCGTGAACCAATTATTCGTACTTTGGTTTCTGCTCCCAATAACTTTCTGCTTGTGTACCTCCACCATTAGCGAGACCACGGAATACTCGACAAACTACTAAAATTGCTACAAGCTACTACGTCACAAAATTGGAAGGGCTTTCTTCGAGACAGTGACAACAAAACAACTACTGTATTTCATTTCCTTGCTGACAATAGTTGGATTGTTAACTCCGAAAGTTGTCATGGTTACAAAGGGAGAAGACATCAGCAATTATGAGGTACTCCAGGAAAGTTCGGGGAAGTGGAAATCATCAGCAATTATGAGGTATTCCAGGAAAGTTTATATCCTTGCGGTCACTAAGAGGCCGATACCCGCATCTTTGTACATGCTAAGCATGCAGTATCAATGAGACATGTACATCTTCAATGAAACAAGACCCTTATCAAGGCCAATGAAGTCACCAAGAGGGGTTTCGAGAGGTAAGGTTTTCCGGTGCATGACAGAAGTGAGAGCCGAGGATCATTGGCATCTGAAGAGATCATGATGGTTTGAGTGTTTATGACAGCACTTGCTTTAGCCATAAAGGAGGTAAGTACGTCATGAATAAGCTGATGTTTCCCCCATCTGGTCGAACATTGAATCAATAAATACATCGGATGATTCAAATTTGTCTCTCCCACACTCCTCCAAAGTGAGATGCCTTAAGTGGGTTAAAAACTCATGTACAACCCTTTGTTGACAAGTATCTTGCTGTGAGAAGCTTGCCTCTTAGTTTTTGGCAAACGATGCATTAATTGATTACTCTTCTACCGAGGTCATCGGCTCTAAGTGACCGATAGCCTCCAGCGGCTAGCCAGTGCAGCTGCCAAGGTTGTGTGTCATCCTGGATGTTGTGCTTCCTGATGCAAGTGTTTAATGATCAGCTTGGAGACGTGACTGTCTTTCGGAAGGAGTACTGGGCGATGACCTCCAATTATTCAGGGGGTCAAATGCATATTTTGGTCTGACCTGGAAAGTGGTTCCAACGTTTTTTCTCTCTGTGTTTTCATGTTATATAGGTATTGTACTCTATGAAACTGCGTGATGGCATTCTCCCATCATTGAGCATTTTCATATAACAGGCTTTATACAATTGCGGCTATCGGGACGCAAAGCACTGGTTTTAGGGGGGGGGGGGGGGGGTGGTAAAACAGAAACACCCTTATATCTTTACAAGCATTCAAGCTAGGGTCTTGATTTTTTGCATATGGGTGTATCTTGACGATACCTATTCGTGGGTCAAAGGTCAGTCATAGGTCAAGGTCAAAGGTTAAATATCTGGGTCAAACGTGTACAACTCAGCATTGTTTATACACTGTTGTGGGAGCTGTGCTCACACGATAAAATCTGACAAAATGGACGACGCCAGGAATTAGGTTTCTCTGAGCTATTTATTCCCAGCTCACTCAAACGAACTCCAAAGCACTGAATCAGCCCATCGAACGGGCAGCAATATATATCAGAAACTCAACGCACAAAAGCCATGCCTCTCAGGCGGGGCGTGGTATGCAAATAGATAAGCCACGCCTCTCAACGGGGCGTGGTATGCAAGGCAAGCGTTCGCCCGGTAAAGGCAAGTCTCAACACGCCCGGGCGAGTCCAGACACGTGACCGCTCGCCGGTTGCGTCATCGGCCGGTGCAGGGTAATTGTGTCATGCTACCGGTAACCGCTACACGTGCCCCCCCAGAATTAACATGCACCGGGAGAGTCAGTTTGAGGGGGGTCTTGATGACCCGGCCGAAACGACCCCTGACGATCCGTGTGGGGGTGGTAGGTGGCAGGGCGGTGGATGGTCGGGCGGGGGGCCTGGTTGACGGGGGACGGCCCCGACGTGGAGGAAGGGCCAACCGTGGAGGTTGGTCGAGGTCCAAATGGGCCGGCTTGAGGCGGTCCATGGAGATGCGGTCCGCCTTGCCGCCGATGTCGATGGTGAAAGACTTGTCGTCCCTCTTCAGGACCCGGAAAGGTCCATCGTACGGTGGCCGGAGCGGTCCCCGGTGTGCGTCGTGCCGGATAAAAACGTACTCCACAGTGCGAAGTGCTGGGGGGACGTGGGGTTGGGGGCAGCCGTGGTGGGACGTGGGCAAGGGGGCAAATCTCCTGGTGGCCTCCTGGAGGACCGAGCGTTGGCGAGCCGCGGACCAGGGGCCGGTGGCGTCAGGGATGAATTCGCCCAGCACGCGCAGTGGCTGGCCGTAGACCAGCTCGGCGGTGGAAGCCTGGAGGTCCTCTTTAGGGGCCGTTGGGAGGCCCAATAGGACCCACGGGAGCCTGTCGGCCCAACCGTCATCCTGGAGGCTGGCCCTGAGAGCGGCCTTCATCGAGCGGTGGAACCGCTCGCACAAGCCGTTGGCTTGGGGGTGGTAGGCCGTGGTGCGGTGAAGCTTGACCCCCAAGGCCTGGGCGACCGCGTCCCAAAGCTCGGAGGTGAATTGCGGGCCTCTATCGGAGGAGATGTCCGAGGGGGCGCCGAAACGGGCAATCCAGGTGCCAATGAAGGCCTGCGCCACGTCGGCGGATGTTGTTGATGCCAGCGGGACGGCCTCCGGCCACCTGGTGGTCCTGTCCTCCATTGTGAGGAGGTGGGTGAAGCCCCGCGAGGAGGGAAGGGGTCCCACCAGGTCCACATTGACGTGGTCGAAGCGCTGCGCGGGCACGTCGAATGGTGCCAATGGGGCCTGGGTGTGCCGGTGGACCTTCGCGCGCTGGCAGGCGACACAGGCATTGGCCCAGTCGTGGACGTCTTTACGGAGCCCGTGCCAGACGAATTTCGCTGCCACGAGCTTCTGTGATGCTTTCCGGCCCGGGTGGGCAAGGCCGTGGAGGGCGTCAAAAATGTGCCGCCGCCATCCGGTGGGCACGATGGGGCGAGGTTGGCCCAGGGAGACGTCACACAGGAGAACTGTGCCTGTGTCCTCGAAGGGGACGTCGGCCAACCGCAGGCCTGTGTCCACTGTCCGGAGGGCTTGCACCATGGGGTCGGCGGACTGGTCGGCCGCCATGCGGCGAAGTCCACACCCAGGTGGACGGCGTTCGCGCCGGACCGGGAGAGGCAATTGGCCACAGTGTTGTCCTTGCCCGCGACGTGCCGGATGTCCGTCGTAAATTCGGACACGGCGGAGAGGTGGCGCTGCTGGCGGGCCGATCACGGCTCCGTAACCTTGGCCATCGTGAAGACCAGGGGTTTGTGGTCCACAAACGCCGTGAACGGGCGGCCCTCCAAAAGATGGCGGAAGTGGCGAACAGCCAGGTAAAGGCCGAGGAGCTCGCGGTCGAAAGCGCTATACTTGCGCTCGTTAGGGCGAAGCTGCCGGCTGAAGAAGGCCAGCGGTTGCCAAGCTCCGTTCACCCACTGTTCATGCACGGCGCCCACCGCGTAGTCGGAAGCGTCCGTGGTGAGGGCGATGGGTGCGTCGAGCGCCGGGTGCGCCAGCATGGTCGCGTTGTCGAGGGCCAGCTTAGCGCCCGTGAACGCCGCGTCCATCTCTGTGGTCCAGGCGACGACGTGCTTGGCCGGCTTGCCCTGGAGGGCTTCATACAGGGGGCGCATGAGTTGGGCGGCGCGAGGCACGAACCGGTGGTAGAAATTTACCATCCCCAAAAATTCCTGTAGGGCCTTGATGGAGCGAGGGCGCGGGAAACTTGTGACTGCCTCCACCTTGGTCGGCAGCGGGACGGCCCCGCGCTTCGTGATGTGGTGCCCCAGGAAGTCGACGGCCGTTACGCCAAACTGGCATTTTGCCAGTTTGATGATGAGGCCGTGCTGGCCGAGGCGCTTAAAAAGCGTGCGCAGGTGGACGAGGTGCTCCGCCCGGGAAGTGCTGGCGATGAGAATGTCATCCAGGTAGACGAACAGAAAGGTGAGATCGCGCAGCACACTGTCCATCAGCCGCTGGAAGGCCTGGGTCGCGTTCTTAAGGCCGAACGGCATTCGGAGGAACTCGAAGAGGCCAAAAGGTGTAATTACAGCTGTCTTCGGAACGTCGGCCGGCCGGACAGGTACCTGGTGGTAGCCCCGAATGAGGTCGACCTTGGAGAAGATCACCCGCCCCGCCAAACGGGTGGAAAAGTCCTGTATCTGTGGTATCGGGTACCGGTCGGGGGTGGTGGCGTCGTTGAGGTGGCGGTAATCGCCGCATGGTCGCCATCCGCCACCCGGTTTGGGCACGACGTGCAGGGGCGAGGCCCACGCGCTATTTGAGCGCCGCACAATTCCCAATCGCTCCAGCGCATCGAATTCCGCCTTCACTACGGCGAGTTTGGCCGGGTTGAGGCGGAGAGCCCTGGCGTAGACCGGTGGACCTGTGGTCGGGATGTGGTGTTCGACGCCGTGCTTGACGGCGACGGCCGAAAACGTCGGCTGCGTGAGGGCGGGAAATTCGGCGAGTAGGCGGGTGAAATCGTCCACGGCCGGGAGCGCGCAGGCTAGCTTGGTCGGAGTGGAGCCGCTCAATGAGCAAACGAGCGAGCTGAAGGTCTCCGCGTTGATGAGCCGACGCCGTTTGACGTCGACCAAAAGCCCATGCGCGCAAAGAAAATCTGCACCCAGCAAGGCCATGGGCACGTTCGCCGTGATGAAGTCCCACCTGAAGCGCTGGCCCCCCAAGCAGAATGCGACGCTGCTCGAACCGAAGGTGCGGATGGAGGAACCGTTTGCGGCGACCAAAGCGGGGCCGCATCGCACGGCCTGTTTGTCCTCCACCGAGGCGGGTATCACGCTCAGCTGAGCGCCGGTGTCACACAAAAAACGCCGCCCGGACTCCGTGTCCGTGATAAACAGAAGGCTGCCTGAATGGCCGACGCTCATGGCAGGCAGCTAGCGCCGGCCTGGTCGTTTCCCGACCCGCCAAAAGTGCGCGGTGGGCGGCACGTTCTGGCCTTCTGCCCGAACCTGGCGTGATAATAGCACATGGTCCGCTCTGGTGGAGGCTCCGGCGGTCGCGTCGGGTTCAGTCGACTGGACGTCGCGGCGGCTGCTGCTGCCAGTGGTGCTGACTCGGCCGGTGGAGGCGCCGGTCGTGGTGCGGGCATTGCCTCGGTTGGCCCAGGGTCCCAGGCGGCCGCTCCGACGTGTCGCCTGGCCGAGCAAAATTTATCGGCCTCCTTGGCCAGGGCGCGAGACTCCGTGATGGGCGAATTAGCCAAAGCTAACCGTACCTGCCCGGGTAGCCGCTGGAGGAACAGCTCGCGGTAGAGGAAGTCCGGGCTGTGGTCACCGAGAAGAGCAAGCATGTGGTCCATGCGCTCGGACGGACGGGCGTCGCCCAGCTCCGGGAGGTGTAGTAGTTGTCGTGCGCGTTCAGTCTCTGTGAGGAGTAGGTCTTTTAGCGCGCCGTATTTGTCGGCGTCCGGCGGGTGCTGTACGAAGCTCAGAACCCGGGAAGCGGAGGAGGCATTGAGCGCGGAGACCACGTGGTGGTACCACGTCGTGTCCTCCATAATGTTTCGCAGGGCGAATTGAGAATCCGCTTGAGCAAACCAAACGGCCGCGTGAGATTCCCAAAAGCCCGGGAGCTTCAAAGCTACAGCTGACTCCATCGCCGTGTTCGTAGAAAGGGGTCACCAATTGTGGGAGCTGTGCTCGCACGATAAAATCGGACAAAATGGACGACGCCAGGGATTCGGTTTCTCTGAGCTATTTATTCCCAGCTCACTCAAACAAACTCCAAAGCACTGAATCAGCCCATCGAACGGGCGGCAATATATATCAGAAACTCAACGCACAAAAGCCACGCCTCTCAGGCGGGGCGTGGTATGCAAATAGATAAGCCACGCCTCTGAACGGGGCGTGGTATGCAAGGCAAGCGTTCGCCCGGTAAAGGCAAGTCTCAACATGCCCGGGCGAGTCCGGACACGTGACCGCTCGCCGGTTGCGTCATCGGCCGGTGCAGGGTAATTGTGTCATGCTACCGGTAACCGCTACACTGTGATATATTTCTCAATATACTGAACCTGTATCCATTGTTATAACGTCTAACGTCTTGTTATAAGGTCCCATGAGCTCATTACTGAATGAAGAAATGCTGGACTACATAATATTTATTGAGTTCTTTATGATTTTATGTTCAAAGATTACATCAAATATGGTTACGTAAATGATCCCTCATTTACCCTCAAACACAAGTTTACCCTCATTCTGTTTATCTGATTGACTGGGATCAGTAGTATCCTACCTTCCAGACTTGAAAATCTTTACCTTAATGATTAACGTTGCAACTGCCCGTCTGAGAAATGTCTAGGTGGAGAAGTGTGAGAAGCATTCACACCCTAAATCTTGTCATTTTCTCTGGAAGTCGAGCAGTCTGGGTTGTCAGTGACATTTGTGGAGCGATAAGGGGTTGTTTGTGCACTTCCAGATCTTCTTCTTCGCATGGAAACTTTTGATTCAGAGATATTTTCACAATCTGTATTGGAGAAGTGTCTGGCTGCCGAAGAAACTTCGGTCCTGTGAAGTAGAAGGTTCTTCCGAGCTGGCTAGCTGGTATTGAGCATGAAACAAAGGCAGCAGGGTTCTCATCTGTGGGGTGGGTGACACCATTGACTGGGAGTAGATACATTGTGTATCTTATGAACTTGATTTGCTACGTACATGTTGAAGCATTTGGAATTATTGAAATGTAGCCGAGGACTACCGTGCTGTCTGTGGATTAGGTCAGGAGGTTCCTTTCTATTCTATAGGTTCCTTTCTCATCTCAGCCAAATTTGATTGTTGACGGAGTATAACTTTGCCTTCATTGATGACGGACAGGGGCTGCAAGGTATATTGGGTTGTAAATTGAGCTTGGAACCGACAGAGCCCCCCACCCTGAGAAAGGTTTGACCTGTAGGCTCACTTGGAAGATGAAGGCGTCCTGGTTGAGGTTCAGGCTCTTCAGTTATTTTTCTCTCACCTCGTCTGGAAGAGCGTTCATTTGCTGTTGGAGGCAAATGTTGTGTAAGTGTTTGATGATATTTACCATATGGCACAGCCTTCTCAGTCACCAGATCTGAACCCAATTAAGCATTTATGGAATATTCTGGAACGACACCTGAGACAGTGTTTTCCACCATCATCAAACAGGTGTGAGTTGATTGAGTTTCTCATGGAAGAATGGAGCCGCATCCCTCCTGCGGAATTCCAGACACTGGTGGACTCTATGCCACGGTGCATGCAGGCCGTACTGGCCACACATGGTGGCCCAATGCCATATTACGTGACTTTACATTGTTTTTTCCATTTTTCTGTCCACTTCCTGTAGGTCCGGAGATGGGATCTCACTCCTATCACCGGGGATGTGATGATCCTCAGTGATCGTCGGCAGTCATTCCATTTTCCCATCATGGGCCTCCACTATCAGGCCATTTGCATGTTTTCCATTGGCTGACATTACGTCCACCACACATGGGGAACTTGTATGGTAATGTCGGACCAGGGAGATCTAGTGAATTAAATAGTTCTGGATCTGCCAGATAGGCATTAGACTGGTCATCACATACTGCATACCCGTAGACGGAGTTCGAGGGACAATCTTGGTGATAGATCCTGCATAACACAATCTTGAAACAAGAAAAAGAGCCATCAGGGATTGCAAACCCTCGCCAGGATGTATTTTCAGTGGTTCTTAAGGCTTTTGTGTTAAAACAAATATGGCGGCCGAACCACGTGACCGATGACGTCATCATTCTTTTGTTTCAGCACCAGTTTATGCCGACATGGCGCTCAAGAAATTGCATCTTGATTGGATGAAGTTTTGTACTTGTTGAATTATGACGTCATAATGGAGGCCTTGGGCCTAGAGAGTTAAAAATTGGGCACAGTCTATTCATGGGCAAGACAAATATGTGTGTGAAGTTTGGCGATGCTATGTGCAACGATGTAGATGAAGTACTGCACACAAACAAACAGACAGACAGATAGATAGATAGACAGACAGACAGACCAACCAACCAACATACTTGCCGGAATCTTTTCCGGCAAGTAACAAACAAACGGACTCAAATGCAATACGCTCTCCTCTGGCGAGGGTAACAAGATTGTGCTCAGGGACATCTCAAATGCCTGGTGAATTTTGTGTTCTCCTCCGTGGTTTTGGAATTTTCCACGTTTGTCATTCTGGGTCTCCCCACCATAACTAACAATACCCACCATCACCTCCCCTCCTCCGTCCCCCAAGAACCATCACCCGCACTATACCCACCAATATCCCACACCCTCCCCGGCCCCCTCCACAATCTCCCCATCAACTGTCACCCGAGCTAACAATACCCACCACCACCGCACACCCTCCCCAGCCCCCTCCACAATCCCCCATCAACTGTCACCCGAGCTAACAATACCCACCACCACCGCACACCCTCCCTCGACCCCCTCCACAATTCCCCATCGACCGTGTGCCTGGGCGGTGTAAGTGGTGAATCTGTTCTGCGTCATGTCCATGCTGTATTTATTCTGAAGTAAAATATAACAGATTTTATTTATCAATTAATACAAAATCATTGATGAACCGTCAATTGAACGGAAAAACAAAACATACCAATCTGAAGTGAACATTCGACCGGCGTTTTCGACCTTCGACCTTCGACCTTCACTGACGCCATCTTCGTCTGAATCGCCCGAACAAGGTTCAAAATGTTTCGAAGCTACAATTCCTCCGAAAGAGTTTCCATCACTAATTTTGTCTTCAATAGTTTCTTCACAATCCCACTGTCACTGATCAGTTTCACCATATTGAGAACCTTCAGATTTTCTAATGACTGTGGAATCAGTATCGGAATCCGAGCTCGACATGCACTTTCTATGTAAACCGCCATCTCGATCAAGGTAAGAGCATCATGGTGTGACGTCATTGACGAACTCGAAAATCGATGCTCAAACAGCTCAAGGGATTTTTTTTTGACACTTTCTGATTGGCAAAAAGTTTAAAAAAAATAAAAACTACCCTTATAATTAGACCGTGATTAATGATTTTTAATGCTTTTCAGAAAAAAGAAATTGCGTTTGTGTTCCCCTTTATGGGGTGCGGCTGAAATTTGTCAGTGAAGGTCGAAAAGTAATGTCGGTTGACCTAATAAAGCGTGTTAGACACCCGTGACACGTATCGTCTCAACATCAATGTTGTACATGGTGTAAGAACGCATAGATAGATCGCTAGATGATGTCATCATTATAGTTGTCGCTTTGTTTGAAGGAAAAGATCGAGCTAGACGAGGGAGTGGGGACATAGCCGACGAGTGAGGGTGCTTCTGGTTCTTCCGGTATTGCGTATTTCGGCTCACTGCCTCTAGTGGATATTGAGCATGGAGTTAGTGGACCAGTGGGTTGACCTCTATCCCCTCGGGGGGCTTGAGTCGGGGGTGATAATGCAATGGAAGGTGGTGACAGTGGGCCCACAATGTCGACAAGGACGTAGTCAAATCTGGTGATAGGCCTTCACCAAATCGATCTTTCAACACATCATGGCCTCTGCCAGCGTCGAGGAGAAATCGTGGATGTGTGGGCGAGGGTATGGGTCAGAGACGATGGCGTCGTTGAGCTTGTGGTAACCGTCGCACGCATGGACGCCACCTACCATTCTTCTTCAGATGTGCAATATATATATATAACCACCTTTAGAGGCCATTTTTCCCCGCAACGCGGGGGTTGGCCTTTTTCGGGCACCGTGGTTGTTGTTGTTTTTCGGTCCCCTTTTTGAAGCAATGTTTTACGGCCGGATGCCCTTCCTGACGCCAACCCTTTTTGCCGCCTTTAACGACAAACAGGGAATTACCAGTGAACTGGTACTCAATTAGCCGACCTCGGAAGGATGACAGGCTGAGTCAACCCCCCTGGCGTTAATTCAGCGATCGACCGGGATTCGAACCCAGGATCCTAGCATCCTAAGCCGGCACCCTAGCCGCTAGCCCAACACCCAACACCAGCGATGCAATGGCATCGCGTAATCGCTGGACGAACACCGGACAATCCCAGGTTGGAGGAGGGTGTTGTAGTTGGCTTTGGCGGTCACGAGGCGTGTTGGGCACAAACGACGAGCATTGGCAAACACAGCTGGTCCATTTGGTCTTGATATGATGTTGTACATGGTATAAGAACGCCAATGTTTGGTCCTTATAAACCGTTACCTGGAGGTGTGCGACTATAGGAAACAGTGTCCCAGACCAATTCATGAGCACTACAAATGGAATACACATTTAATGTAGTAAAACAGACCATGATGAAGATTAACCAAAGCTATTTGTCTTTTTCTGATGATGTGCTTACAGTGAAGGCATTTACAAGTATGCTGCATTGGGATGACATCTTTACCTCTCAAATGAATGACAAGACATCAAAAGATTTTAAAAGAATTGAAAATGAAACAAAGACCGAGGTAGGGTTTCCTTTTTCTTATTTACTTCTCATGTTGTACCTTGGCTTGCCAAGTCAACATAGAGGCTGTTTGTGCACTGTTCAGGAACAAGCATAAGAAAAGGAAAAAAGTTTGGATTCTATTTGTGAATGAAAAAAGTTTCATACGAGTGTAGCTTGAGCATTACAGAATTATAGTGTAATGAATCACAAGTCTGTATCACATCTTTAACGATATTTTACAGTGATTGGATGGTGTTCAATCCTCACACTCCTCTCCAATACCTCCTCACACTCCTCTCCAATACCTCTTCACACTCCTCTCCAATACCTCCTCACACTCCTCTCCAACACCTCCTCACACTCCTCTCCAACACCTCCTCACACTCCTCTCCAACACCTCCTCACTCCTCTCCAATACCTCCTCACACTCCTCTCCAATACCTCCTCACACTCCTCTCCAATACCTCCTCACACTCCTCTCCAATACCTCCTCACACTCCTCTCCAATACCTACTCACACTCCTCTCCAATACCTACTCACACTCCTCTCCAATACCTACTCACACTCCTTTCCAATACCTACTCGCACTCCTCTCCAATACCTCCTCGCACTCCTCTCCAATACCTCCTCGCACTCCTCTCCATTACCTCCTCGCACTGCTCTCCAATACCTCCTCACACTCCTCTCCAATACCTCCTCACACTCCTCTCCAATACCTCCTCGCACTCCTCTCCAATACCTCCTCACACTCCTCTACAACCCCTCACACTCCTCTACAACCCCTCACACTCCTCTACAACCCCTCACACTCCTCACCAACCCCTCACACTCCTCACCAACCGAGTTGTTAGCATATTGTACTGTTAACTACATTGTTCATTATCATTATCCTTGGGAGTTCTTACAGATGCCTCTCACCGAAGGATGATAAAAACGTTTCTTTAGCCCATTCCCTGCACAAGAGACGGAGTTTTGTAATCAAGTGTGTGTGTGTGTGTGTATGTTTGTCGTGTGTGTGTGTGTCTGTGTGTGTGTGTGTGTGTATGTTTGTCGTGTGTGTGTGTGTGTCTGTGTGTGTGTGTCCGTGTGTGTCTGTCCGTGTGTGTCTGTCCGTGTGTGTGTGTCCGTGTGTGTGTGTCCGTGTGTGTGTGTATGTGTGTGTGTATGTATGTGTGTGTGTGTGTGTGTGTGTGTGTGTGTGTGTGTCCGTGTGTACATGTTCGTGCCGTAGTTTTTTTTACCATTTGAGTTTTGTCATCAAATTTTGACCAAAACATTATTATGAGAACATGGAGAAGACAAATTAATAATTTGGTCAAAAGATTAAGTAAGGTCAGCGTCACATAAAATCATCAATTTTCATCGAATTGACCTCAAATTTAAATTTACCATTTGGGTTTTGTCTTCAACTTTTCAACAAAGTTTTACTATGACAATATTAGGAAGGCAAATTAATAATTTGGTCAAAAGGTCAAAGGTCAGCGTCACATAAAATCATCAATTTTCATCGAATTGACCTCAAATTTAAATTTACCATTTGGGTTTTGTCTTCAACTTTTCAACAAAGCTTTACTATGACAATATTAGGAAGGCAAATTAATAATTTGGTCAAAAGGTCAAAGGTCAGCGTCACGTAAAATCTTCAATTTTCATCAGATTAACCTGAAATTTTAAGAATTTACATTTTGGGTCACTGAATTGGTGCACCAATCAAAAGCTACAAGCATAGTGTCGACAGCTCGCTAGGTTCGTGTAAATAGCTCACTTGGTTAGTGTAGATAGCTCGCTAGGTTAGTGTAGATAGCTCGCTAGGTTAGTGTAGACAGCTCGCTAGGTTAGTGTAGATAGCTCGACAGGTTAGCATAGATAGCTCGCTCGGTTAGCATAGATAGCTCGCTGGGTTAGCATAGATAGCTCGCTAGGTTAGCATAGATAGATCGCTAGGTTAGTTTGGACAGCTCACTAGGTTAGTGTCGATAGCTGGACAGGTTAGTGTAGACAGCTCGACAGGTTAGCATAGATAGCTCGCTAGGTTAGCATAGATAGCTCGCTAGATTAGTGTAGACAGCTCGCTAGGTTAGCATAGATAGATAGCTCGCTCGGTTGGTGTGGACAGCTTGCTCGGTTGGCATAGATAGCTCGCTAGGTTCGTGTGGATAGCTCGCTAGGTTAGTGTAGATAGCTTGCTAGATTAGTGTAGACAGCTCGCTTGGTTAGTGTAGACAGCTCGCTGGGTTAGTTTGGACAGCTCGCGAGGTTAATTTGGACAGCTCGCTAGGTTAGCATAGATAGCTCGCTCGATTAGTGTAGACAGCTCGCCTGGTTAGTGTAGACAGCTCGCTGGATTAGTTTGGACAGCTCGCGAAGTTAGTTTGAACAGCTCGCTAGGTTAGTGTAGACAGCTCACTAGGTTAGCATAGATAGCTCGCTAGATTAGTGTAGACAGCTCGCTAGGTTAGCATAGATATCTCGCTAGGTTAGTGTAGACAGCTCGCTAGGTTAGTGTCGGTAGCTCGCTAGGTTAGCATAGATAGCTCACTAGATTCGTGTGGACAGCTCGCTAGGTTAGTTTGGACAGCTTGCTAGGTTAGTTTGGACAGCTTGCTCGGTTAGTGTAGCAAGCTCGCTAATTAGTGTTGACAGCTCGCTAGGTTAGCATAGATAGCTCGCTAGATTAGTGTAGATAGCTCGCTTGGTTAGTGAAGACAGCTCGCTTGGTTAGTGAAGACAGCTCGCTAGGTTAGCATAAATAGCTCGCTAGGTTAGTGTGGCTAGCTCGCTAGGTTAGTACAGATAGCTCGCTAGATTAGTGTAGACAGCTCGCTAGGTTAGTGTACATAGCTTGCTTGGTTAGTGTAGATAGCTCGCAAGGGTAGTGTAAAAAGCTCGATAGGTTAGCATAGATAGCTCGCTAGGTTAGCATAGATAGCTCGCTAGGTTACTGTAGACAGCTCGCTCAGTGCAGATAGCTCGCTAGGTTAGTGTCGACAGCTCGCTAGGTTAGTGTAGACAGCTCACTGGGTTAGTTTGGACAGCTCACTGGGTTAGTGTAGATAGCTCGCTAGGTTAATGTAGACAGCTCGATAGGTTAGCATAGATAGCTTGCTGGGTTAGCATAGATAGCTCGCTAGGTTAGTGTAGTCAGCTCGCTAGGTTAGTGTCGACAGCTCGCTCGGTTAATGTAGATAGCTCACTCGGTTCGTGTAGACAGCTCGCTAGGTTAGTGTAGACAGCTCGCTAGGTTCGTTTGGACAGCTCGCTAGGTTAGCATAGATAGCTCGTTCGGTGACTGTAGTCAGCTCGCTAGGTTAGTGTAGACAGCTCGCTCAGTTAGTGCTGATAGCTCGCTAGGTGAGTGTCGACAGCTCGCTAGGTTAGTGTAGACAGCTCACTGGGTTAGTTTGGACAGCTCGCTGGGTTAGTGTAGATTGCTTGCTAGGTTAGTGTAGACAGCTCGCTAGGTTAGCATAGATAGCTCGCTAGGTTAGTTTGGACAGCTCGCTCGGTTATTAAAGATAGCTCGCTAGGTTCGTGGAGCCAGCTCGCTAGGTTAGTGTAGATAGCTTGCTATGTTAGTTTGGACAGCTCACTAGCTTCGTGTTGACAGCTCGCTAGGTTAGTGTAGATAGCTCACTTGGTTAGTGTAGATAGCTCACTTGGTTAGTGTAAATAGCTCGCTATGTTAGTGTAGATAGCTCGCTAGGTTAGTGTAGAAAGCTAGACAGGTTAGCATAGATAGCTCGCTAGGTTAGCATAGATAGCTCGCTAGGTTAGCATAGATAGCTCGCTAGGTTAGTGTAGTCAGCTCGCTACTTTAGTGCAGACAGCTCGCTCGGTTAGTGTCGATAGCTCGCTAGGTTAGTGTAGACAGCTCGCTAGGTTAGTTTGGACAGCTCGCTAGGTTAGTGTAGCTAGCTCGCTAGGTTCGTGTAGACAGCTCGCTAGGTTAGTGTAGATAGCTCGCTAGGTTAGTGAAGACAGCTCGCTGGGTTCGTGTAGACAGCTCGCTAGGTTAGCATAGATACCTCGCTAGGTTCGTTTGGACAGCTCGCTAGGGTAGTGTAGACAGCTCGCTAGGTTAGTGTAGACATATCGCTAGGTTAGTGTAGATAGCTTGCTCGGTTAGTGGAGATAGCTCGCTAGGTTCGTGGAGACAGCTCGCTAGGTTAATGTAGATAGCTCGCTAGGTTAGTTTGGATACCTCGCTAGGTTAGTGTAAACAGCTCGCGAGGTTAGTGTTGTTTTTTTTTTGTTTTTTTTTGTATACTGAATCGAGGCTCGTGAAAGAGCTAACATTTATTTCACAAACAAATCAACCAGACAAACAAAATATACAAAAAGAGTGAGCGGAAGACAAGATGGGGAGAGAAGGGGAAGCACACAACCACAACATTTGAGAGCAGGGAGAAGTGTGGGAGGGAGAGGGCTTGGGGGCAGGAGGCGTGGGAAGGGGAGGGGGGGGTGGGGGGGGGAGAGGTATAAAACACAAGGGGACCGAAATTAGCGGGGGTAGAAAAGATCAAGGTTTTGGATGGGGGAGGATAAGAGATGGTGGTGAACAGCTGTTTTAAAGACCTGGAGGATGGAGTGGGATTGAAGAGAGTGAGGGAGTTTGTTCCAGAGGCGGGAGAAAAGAGGAGTGAAGGTGAGCAGAAAGTCTTGATTTTGGCAGTTTAACCATAAGAGGGTTGCAGGCAGATCTTGTGCGACCTGTAGGAATATTTGGGGGACAGAGCCCAGAGAGGGCTGGGGGGGCAAGGCCAGAGAGGAGTCGGTAGAAGACGGAAAGACCACCAACCTGCCTGCGGTGAGTAAGTGAAAGGCCCTTGGAGTTAGCTTCATCGCGGGAGATTCCAATGATTCTGAACGCTTTGGTTTCAACAGCGTGAAGACGGGCTAGGTGTGAGGCAGGAGCACCAGACCAGAGGGGAGAGCAGTATTCCATAGAGCTGCGGATGAAAGCCTTGTATGTGGTGAGGAGCTCAGGTGTGCCAAGGAAGGACTTCGCACGACGGAGGATGCCCAGTCGGCGACTGGCTTTGGAGGCCAGATTTGAAATGTGGTTTTCCCAGGAAAGATCATCGCAAATAGTGAGACCCAAAAGCTTGAGTGACAGAACTTCTTGGAGAGGATTATTCAGAAAGTGGATGGGAGGGTTTTCCAGTCGGTCTTTTCGGAGAGACATCGTAAGAGTGTGAGATTTATCAGGATTGAAAGACATGTTCCATTTGTTTGCCCAGTCTGTGATTTTGTCCAGGTCTGCAGAGAGTGAGGAGGCTGCAGACTGCCGATCTGAGGGATGAGGAATGGAGCGACAGAGAGTAGAGTCGTCAGCAAAGAGATAGAGAGGATTTTCAAGAGAGTCAGAGAGATCATTGATGAAGACCAGAAAAAGCACAGGCCCCAGAACACTACCTTGGGGAACTCCAGCCTGAACAGGAAGAGGAGATGAGAGAAACCCATTCAGGGCCACACGTTGACTACGACCAGAGAGGAAGTCCGCCAGTCATGCGTGGAGATTTCCATGGATACCAAAGGAGGAGAGTTTGGTGAGCAGAGCAGGGTGCCAGACCGTATCGAAGGCACGTGAAATGTCAAGGGAGACAGCTCTAATTTCCTGTTTGGCATTGAGGACCTCCATCCATTGTTGACAAAGTAGAAGCAGCATGTCCAGAGTAGAGTGACCAGGTCTGAAACCAAATTGATGATCAGAGATCAAGCCATTGGAGAAGAGGAAAGATTTCATATCTGAAGCAATGATGGATTCCATGACTTTGCTGATAATTGGGAGAAGGCTGATTGGTCTGTAGTTGCTGGGATCTGTTTTTGCACCTTTTTTGTGCAAAGCGGTGATGTTGGCTGATTTCCAAGCAGATGGCAGATGACCTTGAGCAAAAGAGAGGGTGAAGAGAACAGAAAGAGGAAGTGAAAGAGCGGAAGAACATGATTTTAGGACCCGTGGGTTGATGCCGTCAGGACCAGTTGCAGAATCAGAGTCGAGGGTTGACAGAAACTTTTCCACCTTGTCAGGAGGAAAGGACACAGAGTCCAGGAGCAGCTGGGTACGACTGGGTACGGTGGGTACAGAGAGGGATGGGTTTGGGACACAAGATTTCGAGGCAAACACAGAGTTGAGGCATTCAGCTTTTTCACGTGCGGAGTCAGCCGTTAAGCCGTTTGAGGTGAGGGAGGGGATGGAGGGGGAACAAACACCAGAAACAGATTTGACCAGACGCCACCAGGATTTGGAAGAGGGAGACAGATAAGAGAGTTCGGTCTTGAGAACGGTGAGATATTGTTTCCTGGCTCTCCTGAGGGTGGACACACACTTGTTTCGGGCTTTGTGAAAGGAAATGAGATTTCCTTCCGTTGGATTTGCTTTCCAGGAGACGAAAGCAAGTTGTTTCAGGGCAACAGCCTCACCACAAGATTCCGTGTACCATGGACGGGAGGAAGGGTATGACAACTGAAGACGAGATGGGATAAATCTGTGCATGAGAGAGCAGTTTACTTTGAAAGAATTCCCAGGATGAGTTGATGTCAGAGGCGGTAGAGATGGGAGACCAGTCCAGATGATTGATGGCTGCTTGAAGACCGTGCCAGTTGGCCTGAGTGAATTCCCATATATCTTTTCCATCTTCCTTTAATTCCATCTGGGTCCACAACGATTTGTCCCACTTCATCCTTCAAGCAACTCACCCCTATCACATCACACCTCTCTTTAGCTATCTGCTTTGCAATCCTGAATACCGCTCTCTGACCCTCTTCCAAATCCAAGCGTTCTGCGAACATTTTCCTACATGCCTCCTGCGCCTTTGCTACCTCTTTCTTTGCAGCCTTCTTGGCTACCTTATAAATTTCATGCTCTGCCTTTTCTGCCCCCATACCCTTCGCCTTCTGCCACTCTTTGAACTTCTTCCTCTTCTCGTCAATCCTCTTTCCAACTTCATCATCCCACCACCATGTTTCCGAGTGCCTCGGTGGTCCTTTTGTCCATCCACATACCTCACCAATGGCTCCCAACAGACTATCTTTCATTGACATCCAACCACGTTCAAGCTCAACCACATCATCCTCTACCATACTCAGCCTCTCTTTTAATGCCTCCCTTACTGTCACCTCTTTCAACCTCCACACCTTCATTCTCGGTTGGTACCTCACCCGCTGAGCTCTCGTCGCACCTTTCACTCTTATGTCGCAGACAACCAAGTGGTGCTGTGAAACAGCCTCCTCCCCCAGGATCACCTTTGTGTCCCGGAGGTGCCCCCTATCTCGCCTACGCACCAGCAGGTAGTCAACGGTTGTCGTCGACCCACCTGACGTGTATGTAACATTGTAACAAGCTTATTATCCTCTTTCTGGAACTGAGTATTACAAATCAACAAATCAGCTCCATCAGCAAACTTCAAGAGAGTTTGCACAGATGCACAGTTTGCACAGCACACACCAGAGATCACACCTGGCACCTAACTCACCAATTAATTATATCGATGATCTGAAACAATGTTCCAAAAAAGTTTGACACACTCAAAAAATTGAAGACTACAGCTCATCTCGATATCAAAGAGGATGCCAAACCAAATATTGATGCTCCACGTAAATGTAGCATACTGTACATCGGAAGCCCAAGCTGAAAGTAGAGCTTGACAAGATGGAACAACATGGTGTTGTACGACATGTCACACACCATACAGATGGCTGTCGTTCCCTAACTGCAAGCATCAAGAAAGATGGTACTTTGATGATTTGTCTGGATTTGATGATGTCAGGGCCTCATCCCATCACCATCAAACCTTTTGTCCTCCTCATCCTTCCCCTTCTCCTAGCTCTCCTGCAATCTCCGACACACTGTCAACAGCTCTCCCTACCTCCCCCTCTCCTCCCTCATCTTTCCCTAACCCTCCCTTCCCCTGTCCTGTATCTGATGCTCCCCCTCCCTCTTCCTTAACGGTATTGACCTCAAACATTTGGGGCTTTCGCTCAAACCTGACTGTTCTCTCCATACAGGTTGCATCTGCTTATCAGAAACTTTCCTCCTTCAAGATATCTCTGATTAGTTCATTTCTCTCCCAGGTTACTCCCTCCTCTGGTATGATAGACCTGAGCCTCGTCCGGGTGGTGGGTGTTGTGGAAAACCAATCAGGTCCACACAACTTTAGTCCAACTGGTGGTTTAATTCCATTTAGATCATAACATCATCCTGTAATGAAGGAAATACAATAAGTATACGATGTGACATCACATGGGACCATTCATAACATTCAATGCAAGCAAGCTGGATATTCTATGCTGGCGTACCGTTAACGAGTCTACCAGATGTAACGTGTCACAGGAGAAGTCTCGGAGCACCGTCCGCAGCAGCGGGTCTTATAGTCACGCCCCTAGCGGTGTCAACGAGCAGCGAGCATCACCCCCGGGTTCAGTACGAATACGATTCCACTACATTCTCCCCCCCGTCAGAATTATACGGCGGTGCGGCCAGAAGCGAGCGAGCGTCAGCACGAACAGGGTACGGAACGTCAGTCGACCCAACCGTATCGGGCCGGGCGGCGAATTTCTCTGCCAGCACGCGTCCGAAATTCCCCGGGTACGGCATCACGCATCCCTGTGTCCCCGGCGTCGGAGGCGCCATCAGGGTCGTGTGACGAAGGGGGTAACTCCAAGTCGTCGGGCCCAGGTAGACCCGGCGAGGGGAGAGTCGGTAGACTTTCGGCGATGGGAGCGTCGGGAGAGGCCATAGTCTCATAGATGGGTTCGGTCGGTCCGTCCGATTCCCTACTCAGGTCGGCGACCCCGAAAGGGGCAAGGTGACGGACGGAGACAGTAGTCTCACGGCCATCAGTCATCATCACACGAGCATGCTCAGGATTAGCCTGGAGAATCTGCACTTTGTCCACTAGGGGGTCGTACTTACTCGCGCGAACCGCCCGTTTAAGGTAGGCCGGCCCGGGCCCAGCGAGCCAACTGGGCAAAGACTGTATACACCCCGTGCTCCTGGGGTGGTGGAAAAGTCGCTCGTGGGGAGTTTGGTTGGTTGCCGTACTCAGGAGAGCCCTGATCGAGTTCAACGCCGCAGGTAGCGACCAAGCCCATTTATCGAGGCCCCGGCCGAGGGTCCGGAGGTTGAGCATGACGGCCATCCAGATAATCCCGTTGAAGCGTTCGATCTGCCCATTAGCCTGGGGTCTGTACGGCGTGGTGTAACTAGAAGCAATGTTATTTTGGAGCAGATAGCCGCGCACCTCCTGAGACAAGAAGACCGCACCCCGGTCAGTATGGACATAGGCCGGGTAACCGAACATTGAGAACAAGTTCTGTAGGCATCGCATCACCGTGGCAGCAGTCATGTCCGCGCACGTATAAGAAAAGGGGAATCGCGAGTACTCATCGACGATAGTGAGCAGATAGCGAGAGCCGCTCGACACCGGCAATGGGCCCTTGAAATCCATAGCCAAGCGTTCCCACGGTCGCGTAGCCTTAACCAGAGTCCCCATGGGAGGGTTATAGAAACGCGGTTTGATTTCCGCGCAGATAGCGCAGTCGCGACAGATACGGCGGATATCGTCAATCGAGTATGGGAGATTGCCACACCGCACAAAATGAGCAAAACGCGTTACGCCGGGATGGCCCGCAGTGGCATGCAGCACCCGTAGGCCCTCCAAAAAGGTGATACCCGCGCATGTAGCCGGTCGTGATAAGGCATCGGCGGCCCGGTTATCCTTCCCCGGGCGATATTTGATGGTGTAACAGAAGTCGGCGAGTTCGATACGCCAGCGAGTGATTTTCTCATTCTTAATGCGCTGGGCGTGTAAGGTGTCGTACATGAACGCAACGCTTTGCTGGTCCGTGATGATTTGGAAGCTCCGCCCGAGTAAGTACGGGCACCATCGCCGAATAGACTCGACGATCGCATACGCTTCCTTTTCGACGGACGAGTGTCTCCGCTCAGCGGTGGTAAGAGTCCGTGAAAAGAAAGCCACGGGACGCCCCCCTTGGGAGAGGGTCGCCGCGATGGCCTGATCCGAGGCATCACTTTCGAGGACGAAAGAGCCGCTCTCGTCGATTGTCGCCACGGCAGCTCGGGCGATGTCGGCCTTAAGGCCTTCAAAGGCCGCCAATGCGGCCAGACTCAGTGGGAAGGTGTCGCAGGCCACGAGGGGGCGAAGTTTCGCGGAGGAACTTTGCACCCATTTGGAGTAATGGGCGAATAGCCCGAGGTCGCGCTTCAGGGACGCCCGATCACAGGGAGGGGCCATGTCGAGCAAAGGTCGCAGACGCTCCTTATCCGGAGCGACAGAGCCATGGGTCACGGTGCACCCCAGAAGATCTATCGTGCGTAGGGAGTATTGGCACTTATCCTCGTTCATAGTTAAGTGATACCTCTGCGCGACCTCAAGGAAGCGCTTCAGATTAGCATCATGGTGCCCTTGGTCATATCCACAAACCGTAAGATTATCGAGGTAGACGAAAACATCGGTTAAGTGCTCCCGCGCAATGAGGTCATCCATGGCCCTCTGGAAACAAGCGACCCCGTTCGTTACCCCAAAAGGCAATCGCGTAAATTGGTACAACCGCTGCCCCGACTCAAATGCGGTATAGATACGATCCGCCCTAGAGATAGGGATCTGGTGGTACGCACTACGGAGATCGAGAGTGCTATAGACCGAATACTGGGACACCTGTTGCACCAGCGCGTCCATCCCCGGAAGGGGGTAGGCATCCAGCTGTGTAAAGCGGTTAATCGTTTGGGAATAGTCGATTACCATGCGTCTGCGGTGGGCCTCGCTGCGCACCACCAAGACCTGGGCACGCCACGGCGACCTGCTAGGTTCTATGATGCCGTCTTTCAAGAGCTGAGCCGTTTCGTCCGCAATGAATTGCATGTCTGCGCGAGAGTAGCGCCGTGATTTCACCGCGACAGGGGTGCAGTCGGAGGTTAGATTGGGGAACAGCGAAAGCGGCTGGATGTCCATTTGCGCTAGGGCGCACACCGCAAGCGCGTCGTCCGCCCCCACAACAAGCGTGTCAGGCCCACCAAACTCCATTACCAGACGTCCATGCAGCTTAAGAAAATCGTGTCCTAACAGAATATCAGCACATAATGCGGGTAAAACCATAAGGTGTACATCAGGGAAAACCCGTCCCTTTAGCACGAGTTTCAATCGGCATTCCCCCTTCGTGCTGAGTCGAAGCCCCTGGGAAGCCATGAAGATCCGTCTCGTAGACCTCCAGATCCGCCATCCATGCCTGAGCACAAGTCGCTGGTCGATAAAACTATCCGCAGACCCTGTATCCACCAAGGCCCGAACACAATGACCTTCGACCATGAGGGGAATAAGGGCTTGAGCCAGGCCAGACGAGGCTGCTGGGAGTGGGACTGAGCCCCCCGAATGGGTCGGACAAGCCTCGCGGGTGGATCCTATGCCAGCAGCAGTTTTGCGGTCGTGGCCGGAGTCTGCGTTGTCCATGGGGAATCCATTAACGCCATCAGAGGGCTTTCCCAAGCATTCCGGTGTTTCGCGATTCAAAATCCGACAATTCCGACGGGAAAAGGCCTCCGTAGTATTTGAAAACGCCTTTTGACACTTTTGGCAGAAAAAGGCCTCCGTAGTATTCGAAATCGCCTTTTCCGGGGTGAGGGCCACCGTTAGCTCGTGGACGACACGAGGAGAACGTTCCGCTGGGGCTTGGCGAGGCTTCAAAGCCCCTTGCGTGGCCCGGAGTTTGGTCAAGGACACGTACTTCGTGCCCGATTGAGGATGAGACTGTGGTGGCTGTCCGGTGACGCCCGCCAAGGACGTCTGAGCGCCCAGGGGCCCGCAGAGAGGGGCCCTCCCCTTCGAAGTCGGGTAAGGCGCCGGGTTTCGGGCTCGGCTCGCAGGCTCCGCAATGAGCCCATTCAAGGTCGCCGCGCCTGCGCGACCGCGACCGCGCGATTCAATGAGCCGCGATCCGCGTGCCGTTTTCCTGCACACTTTCGCGTAATGTCCCTTTTGCGAGCACAAATGGCATATAGCGTCTCGTGCCGGACACACGGGCCGGGCATGGCGTGGCCCCCCACAGAAATAGCATGCGGCCCCGCGTAAGGCCTTGGGTCTGGTCGTAACGGCAGCCGACAGGCCTGGGTCTTCCTCCGGAGCATCCCGGAGTTCCACGAGCAGGTCCGCGTCCTCGGCGGTAGCACTCTCCGGCCGGGCGTGTAGTGTAGTGCCCGCCAAGAGGCGCGTGCGATCATAGGTGTTCGATTGCATCTGCGCTTCGGTGTATACTTTCCCTTGCTCGAGTGCCGTAGCGAAGGTCAGGTCGGTCTTCTCTAAGAGCTTGAGCCTTAGTTCCTGGGAGGAGACCCCTGCAATGAAGGCATCTAAAAGAAGATCATCCTGAGACTGCGCGGGAGTCCATGGCTCCCTGGTGCTGTCCAGCAAGAGCTGCCGGAGCTCCTGGGCGTAGTGGTCCATCGCCTCGTTGGGTTGCTGACGTCGCGTTTGCAGCAAATATCGTGCATACACCGGGCTTTTTTCCTTTATGTACAGCCGTTTGAGCTCCGCGATCGAGAGGTCATACGTCGCGAATTGAGCGATGGAGTTGTACACCTTGTAGTCGATTTTTGAATGAAGTGTTGCTAGCTTCGCGGCAGCCGTCGGCGCGGTCTCAGGCTCGTCGAAATGATTCTCCAATGTTCTGAGCCAGTGCTTCAGTTGCAAGCCACCATCCGGGGCTTGTGGGTCGGCGCAGAATACGGCAACCGCCAGCGTCTTGTTGCCAGCCATGTCGGTAGATATAAATGGAATTAAGTGTTGTGGAAAACCAATCAGGTCCACACAACTTTAGTCCAACTGGTGGTTTAATTCCATTTAGATCATAACATCATCCTGTAATGAAGGAAATACAATAAGTATACGATGTGACATCACATGGGACCATTCATAACATTCAATGCAAGCAAGCTGGATATTCTATGCTGGAGTACCGTTAACGAGTCTACCAGATGTAACGTGTCACAGGAGAAGTCTCGGAGCACCATCCGCAGCAGCGGGTCTTATAGTCACGCCCCTAGCGGTGTCAACGAGCAGCGAGCATCACCCCCGGGTTCAGTACGAATACGATTTCACTACAGTGGGGTTGCTATCTTCATCAAAAACTCTCTTCCTCACTCTCCCTGCACTGCCCTCTCTCCACCACAACCCCAAGAGTACCTCTGGCATCGGCTTCCCCTTCGCTCCCACCTTTTGTTCATATGTGTGCTGTACCGTTCTCCAAACAGTGATGACTCCATTTCCATCTCCCTGTCTGACAACATGGACCAACGTCTATCCACTCATCCCAACTCTCTCTTCCTCATATGTGGTGACTTCAACTGTCATCATGCCAGCTGGCTGGGCGTGGGTACCTCTCTTACCAGTCATGGCACCTCAGCAAAGGACTTCTGCGACTCATTGGGACTGACATAATCTGTCAATCTGTCAATCTCAGTCAACGGAGCATCTTCTCTTGTAGACTTGGTTACGACTAACTTCCCTGCAATGTCTGCTGTTCTTCTTCTGCTCCAATCGGTTCATCTGATTGTGTGCTTGTTAAAGTGGACATCTCTCTGACCGTTCTCAGAGAGCCTCCTCAGCATCAACGAGTCTGGCATTTCACTCAAGTTGACTGGCATGGTCTTCAAGCAGCCATCAATCACCTGGACTGGTCTCCCATCTCTACTGCCTCTGACATCAGCTCATCCTGAGAATTCTTCCAAAGTAAGTTGCTCTCTCCCATGCACAGATTTATCCCATCTAGTCTTCAGTTGTCATAACCTTCCTCCCGTCCATGGTACACTGACTGAATCTTATGGTGAGGCAGTTGCCCTGAAATAACTTGCCTTTGCCTCTTGGAAGGCTAATCCAACTAAAGGCAATCTCCATTCCTTTCACAGAGCTTGGAAAAAGTGTGTGTCTACCATCAGGAGAGCCAGGAAACATTATATCTCAAATCTCAAGACTGAACTCTCATACCTGTCGCCCTCCTCCAAATCCTGGTGGTGTCTGGTCAAATCTGTTTCTGGTGTTTGCTCCCCCTCCATCACCTCCCTTACCTCAAACGGCTACAAAGCTGACTCCGCACGTGAAAAATCTGAATGCCTAAAATCTGTGTTTGCCTCAAAATATTGTGTCCCAAACCCATCTCTCTCTGTACTCACCCGACCCAGTCGTACGCAGCTGCTCCTGGACTCTGTGTCCTTCTCTCCCGACAAAGTGGAGAGGTTTTTGTCAAACCACGACTCCGATTCTGCAACTGGACCAGACGGCATCAGCCCATGGGTCCTAAAATCCTGCTCTGCCGCTCTATCACACCCTCTCTCTGTTCTCTTCACCCCCTCTTTTGCTTGAGGTCATCTGCCATCAGCTTGGAAATCAGCCAACATTACCGCATTACACAAAAAATGTGCAAAAACAGATCCTTGCAACTATGGACAAATCAGCCTGCTCCCAATCAAAAGCAAACTCATGGAATCCATCATTGCTTCTGATATTAAATCCTTCCTCTTCTCCAATGGCTTGATCTCTCATCATCAATTTTGATTCAGTCCAGGTCATTCTAATCTGGACATGCTGCTTCTGCTGTCTCAACAATGGATGGAGGTCCTCAATGCCAAACAGAAAATCAGAGCTGTCTCCCTTGACATATCTCATGCCTTCGATACGGGCTGACACCCTGCTCTGCTCACCAAACTCCACGCTTATGGTATACATGGAAATCTCCATGCATGGCTGGCGGACTTCCTCCCCGGTCGCAGTCAACGTGTGGCCCGAAATGGAATTCTTTCATCTCCCCTTCCTGTTCAGGCTGGAGTTCCCCTAGGCAGTGTTCTTGGCTCTGTGCTTATTCTGGTCTTCATCACTGATCTCTCCGACTCTCTGGAAAATTCTCTGTATCTCTTTACTGATGACTCCACTCTCTGCCGCTCCACACCTCATCCCTCAGATTGGCAGTCTGCAGCCTCCTCACTCTCTGCAGACCTGGAAAAAATCATAGACTGGTCAAAGACGTGGAACATGTTTTTCAATCCTGACAAATCTCACACTCTCACTATGTCTCTCCGAAAAGACTGTCTGGAAAACCCTCCCATCGACTTTCTCAACAACCCTCTTGAAGAAGTTCTGTCACTCAATCTCTTGTGCCTCACTATCAGCCATGATCTTTCCTGGGAAAATCACATTTCCAAGCTGGCCTCCAAAGCCAGTCACCGACTGGGCATCCAAAGTCATGCGAAGTCCTTCCTTGGCACATCTGAGCTCCTCACCACATACAAAGCTTTCATCCACAGCTTGATGGAATACTGCTCTCCCCTCTGTGTTGGTACTCCTGCCTCACACCTAGCTCGGCTTCACGCTTTTGAATCCAAAGTTTTCAGAATCATTGGTATCTCCCGTGATGAAGCTGATTCTGAGGGCCTTTCACTCTCACACCGCAGGCAGGTTGGTGGTCTTTCTGTCTTCTACCGACTCCTCTCCGGCGTAGCTCCCCCAGCTCTGTCTGTGCTCTGTCCTCCAAATATTCCTTCAGGTGGCACAAGAACTGCCAGCAACCCTCTTTAGTGGGGTGCCCGGACACTCAGTCATTTCAAATTGATGCAAAAGTTTCGTTTTCAGTACCAATTTGAAGGTAAGGGCCTATATAACAATTTTGGTTTGAGTGTCAAGCACTCATATAAATAAATTTTTGTGGGGGATTTGGAGGATTTATTTCATCACGAATCTTCCACATACCCACCTGCATTGTCATCTGAAGGGTCCCTCAACTCTTGTACCAAGTCAGATTTGTTGGTATACATAGTGGAAGCCAGTATTAGTAGCGCCATTTCTGTCGACAAGGATGTAGTTGTGCCAGATGTTAACGACTTCATTGTTATTGACGGTGGAGTACTGATACACTCACTTCCTGGTACAACTGTCCAAGGAAACACCTTTGATTCATATTTCGACAAGGTATTCTGCCCAAGAGTTCGCCACGACTCAAAATGATTGACAAGAGTAGACATTGTCTGGGACCAGTATCGTACACTGATAATCAAAGGAGGCACAAGGGAAAAACGAGGAACAGGCACCCGACAACGCGTATCTTTTACTGCCAAATTCTCAGGAAATTGGCAGAAGTTTCTGGCGAACATTGATAACAAGAAGGAACTGATCTCATTCCTGTCAAAAAAAGATAACAGAAGGACAGTTCCCAGATGACAAGGATGTCAACATCACTGCAGGTGATCAAGTCCACTATGTTGGAAACAAGTCCACCAATGGATCAATGCAACCATGAGGATGCTGACACTCATGTCCTAGTACATCTCCTCCGCGCCCTCAAAACATCGTCACTTGGGATGGTTCATACTGGAGACACAGATGTTGTCGTAATCCTTGTGAGTAATTTCCATCACATCAAGGCTCTGAATCTGGTCGCAGAAATCTGGATCTCCTTCAAAGCGGGAAAGACAACCAGGATGATCTCCCTGAACACTATCGCCACAAATCTGGGCATGACAACGTACAAAGCCATGGCCCTCTTCCACGCATTCACTGGATCAGACAGCACGTCCTCCTTCAAGACTATCGTCGACACTCCATTCCAAACATCGCCAAGACTGAAAGAAGTGGCAACGAACTTTGTCTGTAGGCTGTACTCCAATGAGTCAAACGAGGACAATGACGTTGACCTCGTCCGAATGAGGGTGTTCTCACAGAAGACTTTGGATGTGGAGGGAATTCCCCAAACGAGTGATGCTTTGGATCAACATCTCAAAAGGAGTGTCTTCCAAGCGAGCATCTGGACAACAGCCCAATGGTCCATGATGCCTGTCAACAACCCCACTAATCATGGGTGGAAGGAAGAGGACGGAAAGCTGCTTCCCATTTGGACCTCGCTGCCCCTCGCCAAGGATGTATTCCACCTGGATGTGAAGTGCACTTGCACAAGTACCTGCGCTCTGTGCAAGTGCATGAGGGCAAAGTTGAAGTGCACACGCCTGTGCAAGTGCAAATGCGAGAAGAAGCTGGACCAGAACAATTTCCAATACTGACATATATATATATGGTCGATTTGTTATCCACTTTCTTATTAAAACTATTGTTCAAGGAGTTATTCAAGCAATTGTCTAAGCAGTTACTCACCACCATATTGTAGCATAGTTAAAAGATAAATAAAAATGTCACTATATCATTGGGTCCGAGTATAATTGTCCAGTTTATTAAAAAACAAAACATGTTTCACCTTACCGGGCCTATGACACTTGGTCTTTTTTTGTGGATATGCGCCGATACCGGCAAAATTATTGCTTATATGGGCAATATGCTTGAAATACAAGTTGCTACTCCTGATCCTGAATCCATACATACCTCATATGTTCAGATCGGATCATCCAATCAAACGTTATAACAGTTTCCATATATCGCATAAGCCGGTGGGGGGTCGGGAAACCCCTACGTCCCCAGAAGCCCCATTTTTGATCTGAGTGCTTGACACTCGAACCAAAATTGTTCTATAGGCCCTTACCTTCACATTGGTACTGAAAACGAAACTTTTGCATAAATTTGAAATGAAAATAAAAAATTTCCCATGCACGGCCCCCCACGACTTCTGGTGAAACTGCCAAAATCAAGACTCTCTGCTCACCTTCACTCTTTCATTCCTCTTTTCTCCTGCCTCTGGAACAAACTCCCTCACTCTCTTCAATCGCATTCCTGCCTCCAGGTATTTAAAACAGCTATTCGCTACCATCTTTTTTTTTTTTTTTCTTTTTTTTTGTATACATAATCGAGGCTCGTGAAAGAGCTAACATTTATCGCACAAACAAATCAAACAGACAAACAAACAAACAAAGTATATAAAAAGGGGAGCGGTAGGCAAGATGGGGAGAGAAGGGGAAGCACATAAACACAACATTTGTGAGGGACATCGGGAATGTGTGGGAGGGAGAGGGCTTGGGGGGCGGCGGCGTGGGAAGGGGGGGGGGGGCTGGGAGAGGTATAAACACAAGGACACCAAGGACTTCCAGGAAAGAAGTTGGTATTTCAAAAAAGATGATTTGGGGTGAAATTAGCGGGGGTAGAACAGATCAATGTTTTGGATGGGGGAAGATAAGAGATGGTGGTGAACAGCTGTTTTAAAGACCTGGAGGGAGGAGTGGGATTGAAGGGAGTGGGGGAGTTTGTTCCTGAGGCGGGAGGAAAGAGGAATGAAAGAGTGAAGGTGAGCAGAGAGTCTTGATTTTGGCAGTTTAACCATAAGAGGGTTGCAGGCAGATCTTGTGCGACCTTTAGGAATATTTGGGGGACAGAGCCCACAGAGAGCTGGAGGAGCAAGGCCGGAGAGGAGTCGGTAGAAGACAGAAAGACCACCAACCTGCCTGCGGTGAGTAAGTGAAAGGCCCTCGGAGGTAGCTTCATCACGGGAGATTCCAATGATTCTGAACGCTTTGGTTTCAACAGCGTGAAGAAGAGCTAGGTGTGAGGCAGGAGCACCAGCCCAGAGGGGACAGCAGTATTCCATTGAGCTGTGGATGAAAGCCTTGTATGTGGTGAGGAGCTCAGGTGTGCCAAGGAAGGACTTCGCACGACGGAGGATGCCCAGTCGGTGACTGGCTTTGGAGGCCAGATTTGAAATGTGGTTTTCCCAGGAAAGATCATGGCAGATAGTGAGACCCAAAAGCTTGAGTGACAGAACTTCTTGGAGAGGATTATTCAGAAAGTGGATGGGAGGGTTGTCCAGTCGGTCTTTTCGGAGAGACATCGTAAGAGGGTGAGATTTGTCAGGATTGAAAGACATGTTCCACTTGTTTGCCCAGTCAGTGATTTTGTCCAGGTCTGCAGAGAGTGAGGAGGCTGCAGACTGCCGATCTGAGGGATGAGGAATGGAGCAGCAGAGAGTGGAGTCATCAGCAAAGAGATAGAGAGGATTTTCAAGAGAGTCAGAGAGATCATTGATGAAGACCAGAAAAAGCAAAGGGCCCAGAACACTGCCTTGGCGAAGTCCAGCCTGAACAGGAAGAGGAGATGAGAGAAACCCATTCAGGGCCACATGTTGACTACGACTAGAGAGGAAGTCCGTCAGCCATGCGTGGAGATTTCCATGGATACCAAAGGAGGAGAGTTTGGTGAGCAGAGCGGGGTGCCAGACCGTATCGAACGCACGTGATATATCGAGGGAGACAGCTCTAATTTCCTGTTTGGCATTGAGGACCTCCATCCATTGTTGAGACAGCAGAAGCAGCATGTCCAGAGTAGAGTGACCTGGTCTGAAACCAAATTGATGATCAGAGATCAAGCCATTGGAGAAGGGGAAAGATTTCATATCCGAAGGAATGATGGATTCCATGACTTTGCTGAAAATTGGGAGAAGGATGATTGGTCTGTAGTTACTAGGATCTGTTTTTGCACCTTTTTTGTGTAAAGCGGTGATGTTGGCTGATTTCCAAGCAGATGGCAGTTCACCTTGAGCAAAAGAGAGGGTGAAGAGAACAGAGAGAGGGAGTGAAAGAGCGGAAGAACATGATTTTAGGACCCGTGGGCTGATGTCGTCAGGTCCAGTTGCAGAATCAGAGTCGAGGGTTGACAGAAACTTTTCCACCTTGTCAGGAGGAAAGGCCACAGAGTTCAGGAGCAGCTGGGTACGACTGGATACGGTGGGTACAGAGAGGGATGGGTTTGGGACCCAAGATTTAGAGGCAACCACAGAGTTGAGGCATTCAGCTTTTTCACATGCGGAGTCAGCTGTGTAGCCGTTTGAGGCAAGGGAGGGGCTGGAGGGGGAACAAACACCAGAAACAGATTTGACCAGACGCCACCAGGATTTGGAAGAGGGAGACAGATAAGAGAGTTCGGTCTTGAGAACGGAGAGATATTGCTTCCTGGCTCTCCTGAGGGTGGACACACACTTGCTTCGGGCTTTGTGAAAGGAAATGAGATTTCCTTCCGTTGGATTTGCTTTCCAGGAGACGAAGGCAAGTTGTTTCTGGGCTACAGCCTCACCACAAGATTCCGTGTACCATGGACGGGAGGAGGGGTATGACAACTGAAGACGAGATGGAATAAATCTGTGCATGACAGAGAGCAATTTACTTTGGAAGAATTCCCAGGTTGAGTTGATGTCAGAGGTGGTAGAGATGGGAGACCAGTCCAGATGATTGATGGCTGCTTGAAAACCGAGCCAGTTGGCCTGAGTGAAATGCCAGACTCGTCGACGCTGAGGAGGCTCCCTGAGAATGGTCAGAGAGATGTCCACTTTAACAAGCACATGATCAGATGAGCCGATTGGAGCAGAAGAAGAGCAGCAGACATTTTCAGAGAGGTTAGTCATAACCAAGTCCAGAAGAGAAGATGTAGTCAGGTTCACTATGTTCTTTCGTTCAAAATCATGGTAGATTCGCAAACCTATACATTTTTGGAAACGTTATTACATGGAAAATCTGAAAATCAATGTTTACATTTGCCAATTCCGACCAATTCGATTCGACCAATCGACCAATTCCATTCGACCAATTCGACCATTCGACCAATCGCTTCGATCGACCATTCGATCGATTCGATTCGATTCATCGAATTCGATTCGATCGACCATTCGACCAATTCGATTTGCCAATCAATTTGACCGACCTTTGCTTGTGTGGAACGGACTGTGAAAACGATGCGGACTATATTGTCGGATACGACACACAGGACAGTGATGACGAACTCTAAATGGCATATTCTGTAATCGTGTATGTTTGATGCCATTGACTGCCTGTGTATATTTTGTCATTGACTGCCTGTGTAGATGTGAAGTTATACTGACTGCATGTGTATATATGATTTTCCGGACTGCCTGTGTATGTTTGGTGATATGAATTATTGTGCCTGTGTATATTTTGTCATTGACTGCCTGTGTAGATGTGAAGTTATACTGACTGCATGTGTATATATGATTTTCCGGACTGCCTGTGTATGTTTGGTGATATGAATTATTGTGACACATTTTGATGTTATTAACTGCCTGTACAAAATGATAACATGTATTTGATTATGCAACTTATCACGAATATAAAGACAGTATTTTGCAATTCAAAACCTTTGATTCGTGTCTTACCATTCCCCATAGCACTAATTTGATACTTTCATTGGATTCCTTGTCCCTGAAAATATAGGTTTAGTATATTTTAAAAAGTTTTTAGGGTAATTAGAGGCAGAAATAGAACAAAATATGTATTTTACAGTGGCCATTTTGAAAATCCAAAATGGCCACCATACAGGTATCTCTCCATATGTAAACATTGATTTTTAGTTTCCTTATGCTATAACCTTTCCAAAAATGTATAGGTTTGCTAATCTACCATGATTTTGAACGAAATATAATTTATTGACATAGTCAACCTGACTAATGCTCCGTTGACTGAGATCCGGGTCGGGAAATTGACAGATTGTGTCAGTCCCAGTGAGTCGCAGAAGTCCTTTGCTGAGGAGCCATGGCTGGTGATAGAGGTACCCACACCCAGCCAACTGGCATGGTGACAATTGAAATCACCACATATCAGGAAGAGAGAGTTGGGATAAGTAGATAGAAGTTGGTCCATATTATCAGACAGCGAGATGTAGATGGAGTCATCACTGTTTGGTGGACGGTACAACACACATATGAACAAAAGGTGGGAGCGAAGGGGAAGCCGTAGCCAGAGGTATTCCTGGGGGTGAGGTGGAGAGAGGGCAGTGCAGGGCGAGTGGGAAAGAGAGTTTTTGATAAAGATAGCAACCCCACCTCCAGGACGAGGCTCAGGTCTATCATACCGGAGGAGGGAGTAACCCGGGAGAGATACTAGGGAATCAGAGACATCATGAAGGAGGAAAGTTTCTGTTAAGCAGATCACGTCTGGTTTGTCAGAAGCAACCTGTATGGAGAGATCAGTTAAGTTTGAACGAAGGCCCCGGATGTTTGAGGTCCATACCGTTAATGAAGAGGAAGGGGGGGGGGGCATCGGATACAGAACAGGGGGGGAGGGGTAGGGTAAGATGTGGAAGAGGTAGGGAGAGCTGTTGGGGGTGTGTCAGAGATTTCAGAATAGCTCGGAGAAAGGGAAGGATGGGGTGGACAAAAGGTTTGATGGTGATTGGGTGAGGCACGGTGAGGTGTTATTTGAGGAGGGGGAAGAGCGAGGCAGAAGGTTGGGGGAGATGGAGGTGAGAGTTGGAAAGGGAAGAAGTGGGGAGGACGCTTTGAGGAGGAGGGGTGAGAGGGGGGAAATGGAGAAGAAATGAGGGTGGGGAGATTTGAAGGGGAACGGAGAGGGGGGAGTTTATGAGGGGAGGGGTTCAGGGGGAGTTTAGGAGGGAAGGGACAAGGGGAGGGATTTGAAAGGGATGGGAGATGGGGGAGATTTGGAGGGGAGGGGGGACACTTTGAGGGGAGGGGCGAGGGGGAGTCTTGGAGGGGAAGGGTGTGGGGGGAATTTAGGAGGGAAGGGGCAAGGGGGGAGATTTGAAAGGGATGGGTGATGGGGAGGATTGGAGGGGAGGGAGGGGCAAGGGGAAAGATTTGAAAGGGATGGGTGATGGGGAGGATTTGGAGGGGAGGGGTGAGATTGGAATTTGGAAAGTGTACGATTAATGGGAAACGAACATTTATTGCAAAATGAGTTTCTTGTGACCTTCGAGTCAAAAATACGTTTGAGGACGCTGGAGGGGGGGGGGGGGGAGGTGGAGAGCAGGAGAGTTTAGGGAATGTATGAAAGAGGCACTGTAAGAGATCGAATTTTTTTTTGGAATGAATACATTTGGTGAGCAAGTCGAAAGCAACCTTTTAAAGAAGAAGAAAAAAAAGGTGTTATAATACATGACAGAATACAGTACTTTAGGGGAAAGTTTAAACATTTTAAAGTTTAACAGTGAAAACTATCTGGGGAAATGTGGGTGAAACACGAAGAACGAACGAACGAATAAGAACAACGAATAAGAACAGAGAAGGGAAAAAAAATTTTTTTTTTTTTTTTTGAGTTGAGATTTTAAACAAGGACGTATGGGGTGAAAAGACTGGGAAAAAACAGAGAACGAAAGTAGTTGGAACACAATAGATGGACCACTGAGAGAAAAACAAAGCCTCAAGGTCGGACAAGGTACAAGGCCTCAAAAGACACGACACGAATTAACCGACAATATTTCATACAGGTATGAAAGATTAACACTGAGAATCTTCCTCGGGACACACTATACGTACATACACCATAAAATAAATAGTTTTGACGAAAATACAAATGGAAACAATTACTTAACTTCGATAGTGTGGAGAGCGTGGACAGCTTCGAAAAAACGGAAACCTCGCCGGCAAGACCGGAAGCGGCAGACTCCTGACTCTTGTCTCCCCTCATCCAAAACCTTGATCTTTTCTACCCCTGTTAATACACTCCAAATACACCTCTTTCAATCTCCGACTTCATTCCTGAAATTCCTGGTAGTGTTAATTTGTTCTTTACCGTGTACCCCTCCCCCCCCCCCCCCCCCACCCCTTCCCACAACCCCAACCCTCTCTGTCCCACAGATCTCCCGATGTCTCTGTTCTCTACTGTTTTGCCTGTGTGCTTCCCTCTCTCTCCCCATAGTCTCCCACTCCCTTTATTATATGTTTTATGTGTCCATTTATGTTTTTTGTTTTTAATGTGTTAGCTCTTACATGAGCCTAGATCTTGCATGCAAAAAAAAATAAAGACCTTATAATTTACTGCCCAAACCAACTATTCTAACATCGAGAGGGAAACCCTAGGACTCGTGTTCGGGGTTACATGGCTCCATACTTATTCGTTTGGCAACGACTTCCCTGTCCATACAGATCACAATCCATTAGTGATGATCTGCAACAAACCATTGATGAGTGCCCCGCCATGTCGTCAAAGACTCCTAATCAAGATTCAAGGCCACAACTTCTCCATCAAGTTCAAGCCAGGAGGAAATTTACATTTCTATAATAGTATGTTTGTAGTGCATTGCTGAAGTTTGTGTTAACCAAACCAGTTTATTAACTCTTGATTTATTTGAGCATTTAGTATAAATGCTGGTGAGTAATAAATGTTGATTGTCATATTAACTTGATGTATTTACATGTGTATTTAAAGTGCTATATCAATTTCTATGTAAGTATAATATGCAAATTATTATAGCATGGGATTCACTTGAATGCCTTTCTCTCTTTTTGCAGTTTAACAACGTTTATTGGAACATTTCTGGTTATATTGGTGTTGAAGTTCTGCAAATCAGGTATGTTTCATTGGAATTTTAAAGTGAAAATGTTGTTTTTGGTTCAAATGATTATTTATAATCCTGTTCATTAATCTAACTGCTTCACTCTGCCCCCAGTGGTGTTTGTAATAGAGGACATGTTTTGTAATTTGTCCCTCCCATTGGAGGAAGACGCTCTCGTGTTCAGGACATTGGTGCTCCTATGGTTGGCAGCGAGTGCCCCGGAAGCATTGACGGAAAGAGACTGGCAATCATACATGTGGGAAAATTGCAGGCTCAGTCAGGGTCGCTCAGATAGCTCAGATGGCAGAGCACTGTTATGGTTTTCCAGAGGACCTGGGTTCGATTCCTGGTCTGGGTATGTAATTTTCCCACATATACCAATTTAATGTGTGTTGTTGTTGCCAAGCATGATTAATCATTCTGCAGTACAATTTTTTTTTTCAAGACGTACATCTTTTAAATTGACATTTTATTTTCAAATTCCCTTAGGATTCCAATTAGAATGATAATACAATTAAGCCTTAATTATTAAAATTTCCCAATGCCTACTCCACTGAGACTCTCTGCTCCTCTGGGTCTTCGCAGTCTTCATCATGTTAAAAACATGATTTCACTGTATCACTTGTCATTGATACAGTGATACAGTACATTGACATGTCACATTTTAACTGTTTTCAAAATGTATCCTGTTGGTTCATCAATTTCCCCCCCCCCCCCCCCACGCCCTTCTCAAGATCTGCTTATGAACATGCGTTTTGTGTTTCTCTTTTTTTTTCCTACTGCATGTTTTTTGTTGTTTCGTGTTGTTATTAATTACGAGCAAAGTACCCGCCCTAGGGGCGATCTTGTTCCAAGTATGCAACACATTTTTCTGCCATCGGATATTTTCTGCTGACAACTACTTTGACTTGGATTTCTTGCTGATTTCCTATGATAATATTGCTCTTGCTGATTTCTGTTCAACTTAAGTGTCCTTGGTTTTTGAGGCATCTTGATTTTCCAGAAAAAAACCCATCAAATGTCACCCTAGCTAACAACACCCACAACCAACCCACACCCCCCTCTTTCCCCTCCCCTCCACCATCCCCTCACAATCCCCCATTCCCTCACAATCCCCCATCAAGCATCACTCTACCTAACAATACCCACAATAACCCCACACCCCTCACCCCACTCCACTTCCCCCCACAATCCCCCTTCAACTGTCACCCTAGCAAACAATACCCTTGACCACCTTACCCCCCTCCCCCATCCCGTCACAATCCCCCATCAGCCATCACCCTAGCTAATAATACCCATGACCGCAACCCCCCCCCCCCCCTTTCCCCTCCATCACACCCTCACAATCCCCCATCAACCGTCACCCTACCTAACAGTACACCGACGACAACCCCATCCACCCCTCCCCTTCATCATCCCCAATCAGTATCAGAATCCGAGCTCGCAATGCGCCTTTTCTCTGTGTACCGTTGCAGGCAGGATAACGGTGAGTTCACAATGCAAAATAACCCTGTCACTGGCAAGCTCAAAGTCTGGGGTTTTTCCCAGCACTTTGTGATTGGCAAATAAAACAAAATTCCCTTCAAATTAGACCATGATTGATGATTGCCAATGGTTTTTCAGACAAAGAAATTGCGTTTGGGCTCCCCTTTAAGGGTCTTCAGGGTCTTTTCAGCCTTTGGGGTCTTTTAAGTTTTTGGGGTCTTTCATTCTTTGGGGTCTTTTCATTCTTTGGAGGTTTTTGGGACTTTAAGGATCTTTGGGGTATTTTGGGTCTTTTCAGTCTTTGGGATATTTTTTGTCTTTTCGACCTTTTGGGTCTTTAAGGGTCTTCGGGGTCTTTTTGTCTTTTCAGTCTTTTGGGTCTTCAATGATCTTTGGGATATTTTGGGTCTTTGGGGTCTTTAAGGGTCTTTGGAATATTTTGGGTCTTCAGAGTCTTTTGGGTCCTCTGGGTCTTTTGGGTCTTTAAGGGTCTTCAGGGTATTTTGGGTCTTTTGGTTCTCTTGGATCTTTGAAGGTCTTTGGGGTATTTTGTGTCTTCAGGATCTTTTGGTTATCTTGGGTCTTTAAGGGTCTTTGGGGTATTTTGGGTCTTTGGGTATTTTCGACATTTTGGGTCTTTAAGGGTTTTCGGGGCCTTTTTGTCTTTTCGGTCTTTTGGGACTTCAAGGATATTTGTGATATTTTGGGTCTTTGGGGTCTTCGGTGTCTTTTTAAATATTTTGGGTCTTTAAGGGTCTTCAGGGTCTTTTGGGTCTTCAGGGTCTTTTGGTTTTCTTGAGTCTTCGTGGTCTTTAAGGGTCTTTTGGGTCTTCAGGGCATTTTGGGTCTTCAGGATATTTTGGGTCTTTAAGGGTCTTTGGAGTATTTCGGGTCTTTTGGGTCTTCGGGGTTGTCAAGGGTCTTTGGAATATTTTCAGTCTTTGGGGTATTTTAGGACTTCAGGGTATTTTGGGTCTTCGTGGTCTTTTGGGTCTTCTGGGTATTTTGGGTCTTCGTGGTCTTTTGGGTCTTCGGGGTATTTGGGGTCCATTGGGTCTTTTCAGTCTTGTATGTATTTTAGGTCTTCATGGTCTTTTAGGTATTTGGGATATTTGGGGTCTTCATTGTCTTTTGGGTCTTCACAGTATTTTGGGTATTTGGGGTCCATTGGGGCTTTTCAGTCTTTTAGGTCTTTTAGGGTCTTCATGGTCTTTTAGGTATTTGGGGTATTTCAGGGTCTTTGGAGTATTTTGGGTCTTCAGGGTATTTTGGGTCCTTTGGGTCTTCAGGAGGCACATGCGATTTGGTCTCTTCCGAAGACAGAAGCGTCTTCCGGAAGATTGCTTTGCTCCGAACAGGCAGAAGAGAAGCAAGATGGCGGCCAAACATGTATTACTCGCGCTCATGATGGAAGAATTAGACAAAGATGACACTACATCACAAGTTGATGCAAATATCCAGATTGTGTTTTCACTTGCAAGTTTTGCTGCGTCAGTATAACCAGCAGCGTTTCTCCGTGACTGAAATTATGGGTGAAAACGGCGCATATATCACTCCCATATCACTCACTAATTACCAAGAAAACAACAAATAAGTAAAATAGAACTCGTGATTAAGTGAGTTAACCCTTTTAAGCAAACTTGCCATACAGCTGTAACATCAACGTGTTGAAGGAGCTGGGGCTCCCACGTCGATCGGAAGAATGGACGCGACAAAAAGCTGGAATTCATCCGAGTTGCTTTAATCAAACCAAACACTCAGGCACTCTGAAAAGCCCGTTTATCGGGCAGCAATATATATACATATTATCCCGGAGCGTTTGCCCAGGAAAGGCGAGAGGGGGCGTGGCCCAGCGTCCTGGCTACGGCCTGGCAAGTTGAGGGCGAGCCTGCCCGGGCATGCCCGGGCATGCCCGGGCGTCCCGACCGAGGCCTGGCAAGTTGAGCGCGGGCCTGCCCGGGCGTCCTGGACGAGCCCGGCATGGTGATCGCTCCGCGTCCTTGATAGGTGCAAGGCGATTGTGAAAACCCAGCGGTAGCCGCTACACACATCCCCCCAGAATCGACTTGCACCGGCAGGGTCAATTTGAGGGGGGTCCTGATGACCCGGCCGAAGCGACCCCTGGCTGGTCGTGGGAGGGGGTCCGGTGTGGTGGTGGGCGGTCGAGTGGGGGGCACCGTGGACGGGGGGCGTCCTTGCCGCGGCGGAAGGGCCACCCGTGGTGGGTGGTCGACGTCCACGTGCGCCGGCTTGAGGCGGTCCACCGCAATCCGGTCCGACCTGCCGCCGATGTCGATGACGAACGACTTGTCGTCCCGTCGCAGCACCCGGAAGGGCCCGTCGTACGGCGGCCGGAGTGGCCCCCGATGTGCGTCGTGACGCACAAAAACATACTCCGCTGTGCGAAGTGCTGGGGGGACGTAGGACTGGGGGTCACCGTGGTGGGATGTTGGCACGGGGGCAAACCGTCGGGCGGCCTCCTGGAGGTCCGAGCGCTGGTGAGCTGCGGACCAGGGACTGGTAGCGTCGGGCACGAATTCGCCCGGGACGCGTAGCGCCTGGCCATAGACCAGCTCGGCGGTGGATGCCTGGAGGTCCTCCTTGGGGGCCGTGCGGAGGCCCAAAAGGACCCACGGCAGCCGGTCGGCCCAACCGCCGTCTTGAAGGCCGGCCATGAGCGCGGCCTTCATGGAGCGGTGGAATCGCTCGCACAACCCGTTTGCTTGGGGGTGGTAGGCCGTAGTACGGTGGAGCTTGACCCCCAGGTTGCGGGCGACCGCGCCCCACAGCTCGGAGGTGAACTGTGGTCCGCGGTCTGACGAGATGTCCGCCGGTGCGCCGAAGCGGGCGACCCAGGTGGCGATGAAAGCCTGCGCCACGTCGGCGGTGGTGGTGGAGACGAGGGGAACGGCCTCCGGCCACCTGGTGGTCCTGTCCACCATGGTGAGCAGGTGTGTGAACCCCCGTGACGGGGGGAGGGGGCCCACCAGATCCACGTTGACGTGGTCGAAACGTCGTTCGGGCATGGTGAAAGGTGCCAGCGGGGCCTGGGTGTGTCGGTGGACCTTGGCCCGTTGGCAGGCCGTGCAGGTGCTGGTCCAATCGCGGACGTCCCGACGAAGGCCGTGCCAGACGAATCGCGCCGACACCAGCTTCTGGGAAGCTTTCCGGCCCGGGTGGGAAAGGCCGTGGAGGGAGGCGAAGATGCGGCGTTGCCACGTGACGGGCACGATGGGGCGAGGCTGGCCTTGGGAGACGTCGCAGAGCAGGACAGTGTCCGCGAAGGGGATGTCGGCCAGGCGGAGGCCCGTGTCCGCCGCCCGGAGGGCTTGCACCGTGGTGTCGGTGGTTTGGTCCGCCGCCATAAGCGCAAAGTCCACGCCCAGGTGGACCGCGTTCGCGCTGGCCCGGGAAAGACAGTCGGCCACGGCGTTGTTTTTGCCGGTGACGTGCCGGATGTCCGTGGTAAACTCCGACACGGCGGAGAGGTGGCGCTGTTGGCGGGCCGACCACGGCTCCGTGACCTTGGCCATGGCGTAAACCAACGGCTTGTGGTCGACGAACGCCGTGAAAGGTCGGTCCTCCAGGAGGTGGCGGAAATGGCGGACGGCCAGGTGTAGACCGAGGAGCTCCCGGTCAAACGTGCTGTATTTGAGCTCGTTCGGCCGGAGCTGCCGGCTGAAAAAAGCGAGTGGCTGCCAAACCCCGTTCACCCATTGCTCATGTACGGCGCCCACCGCGTAGTCGGAGGCATCCGTGGTGAGGGCGATGGGAGCGTTGAGCACCGGATGAGCGAGCAGTGTTGCGTCGGCGAGGGCCCGCTTTGAGCTTTGGAAGGCCGCATCCATTGCTGCGGACCAGGCGATGTCGTGCTTGGCCGGCTTGCCCCGGAGGGCTTCGTAGAGGGGCCGCATGAGTTTAGCAGCGCGGGGCACGAAGCGGTGATAAAAATTCACCATTCCCAGGAATTCCTGCAGGGCCTTTATGGTGCGGGGACGCGGGAACGTGGTGATGGCCTCGACCTTGGTTGGCAGCGGCACGGCCCCGTTCTTGGTGATGTGGTGGCCCAAAAAATCAACGGCCGTCGTGCCGAAGTGGCATTTGGCCGGGTTGACGATGAGGCCGTGCTCGCTGAGGCGCCCGAACAGTGTTCGGAGGTGGAGGAGGTGCTCGGCCCGGGACGTGCTGGCGACGAGGATGTCGTCCAGGTAAACGAAAAGGAACGGCAGGTCACGCAGCACGCCGTCCATCAAGCGCTGGAACGCCTGAGCCGTGTTCTTGAGACCAAACGGCATCCGCAAGAATTCGAATAAGCCGAACGGCGTGATGACTGCCGTTTTAGGGACGTCGGCCGCCCTGACAGGTACCTGGTGATATCCCCGTATGAGATCAATTTTCGAAAAAATGACCCGTCCCGCCAGACGGGCGGAGAAGTCTTGGATATGCGGGATCGGGTACCTGTCGGGGGTGGTAGCGTCATTGAGACGGCGGTAGTCGCCACACGGGCGCCATCCACCCTCCGGCTTTGGCACGATGTGCAGTGGCGAGGCCCACGCGCTATCGGAGCGCCGCACGATGCCGAGGTGCTCCAACGCGTCGAATTCGGCCTTCGCCACGGCGAGCTTGGCTGGGTCGAGGCGGCGGGCCCTGGCGTAGACCGGCGGGCCCGTGGTTGTTATGTGGTGCTCGATCCCATGCCGTACTGCGACGGCCGAAAACGTCGGCCGCGTGAGGGCCGGGAACTCCGTGAGCAGGCGAGCAAACTCGTTCGCCGCCGGGACGGCGCATGCCAGCTCGGTCGGCGCGGAGCTGCTCAATGTGCATACCAGGGAGCTGAAGGTTTCGGCGTTGATTAAACGACGCCGTTGGACGTCCACCAGCAGTCCGTGTGCGCAGAGGAAGTCGGCGCCTAGCAGAGCCATGGGCACGTTTGCGGTTACAAACGTCCAAGCAAAGCGTTGGCCGCCGAAGCAGAGGGTGACGTTGCGCGGGCCGAAGGTGTGGATGGTCGATCCGTTGGCCGCAACCAAGGAGGGGCCGCAAACCGCGGACTGCCTGTCCTGGTCAGAGGCGGGTATGACGCTCAGTTGGGCGCCGGTGTCGCACAGGAAGCGCCGTCCGGACGCTTTATCCGTGATGAACAGTAAGTTGCCCATGTGGCCGGCGCTCATGGCTGGTAATGAACGCCGGCCCGGCCGTTTCCCGGCCTGCCGAAGGTGCACGGGGGTCGGCATGTCCGGGCCTTCTGTCCGAACCTGGCATGATAGTAACACCACGCTTGGTCAGGTGGAGGCCCCGGTCGTCGTGCTGGAGGTGGTCGGCTTGGTGTAGCGGCCGCCAATTGCGTCGGCAGTTCAGTCGTCGACCGTGCCGGGTGCTCGGGCGCCATGGGTGTTGCGTCGGACGGCGGTGGGTCCCATGTCGCCGCTGCGATGCGCTGACCTGCGGCGGAGATCTTGTCGGCTTCTCTGGCAAGGGCCCGGAGATCTGTGATCGTCGTGCTTGCCAGGGCGAGGCATACCGGGTTAGGCAGCTGACGGAGGAACAGCTCCCGGAACAGGAATGCCGGAGAGTGCTCGCCGAGCAGTGAAAGCATGTAGTCCATTCGCTCGGAAGGGCGCGTGTCGCCGAGCTCGGGCAGGTCGAGCAGGCGCCGTGCGCGTTCCGCCGATGGGAGGGCGAAAGCGTCGAGGAGAAGCTTCTTAATCGCGCCGTATTTGTCAGCGGCTGGCGGGCTCTCGAGGAGGCTCAGGGCCGCGGTGGCCGAACCGAGCGCTGCTACCACATGGTGGAAGCGGGTGTCGTCGGCCGTGATGCCTCGCAGGGCGAACAGGGAATCCGCCTGTGCGAACCAAACCGCCGCGTGAGCCTCCCAGAAGGTAGGCAGTTTAAGGGCGACTGCCGTGTCCATGTCGGTAGGTCACCAATGAAGGAGCTGGGGCTCCCACGTCGATCGGAAGAATGGACGCGACAAAAAGCTGGAATTCATCCGAGTTGCTTTAATCAAACCAAACACTCAGGCACTCTGAAAAGCCCGTTTATCGGGCAGCAATATATATACATATTATCCCGGAGCGTTTGCCCAGGAAAGGCGAGAGGGGGCGTGGCCCAGCGTCCCGACCGAGGCCTGGCAAGTTGAGCGCGGGCCTGCCCGGGCGTCCTGAACGAGCCCGGCATGGTGATCGCTCCGCGTCCTTGATAGGTGCAAGGCGATTGTGAAAACCCAGCGGTAGCCGCCACAGTGTCATATATGACAAAGTTCTTTCAAAGTAATCGGCGAGGCCATTTTGTTTTCGAAGAGCCCACGCCTCTTCTGCTGGATAACGGGAAGAGGCAGAAGAGCTTCCGAGAAGAGAAGAGTCCAAATCGAACGACCGGGAGAGCTCTTCTTCTTCCAGAAGTGCAAATCGCACGTGCCTAATGTCTTTTGGGTCTTCAGGGTCTTTTGGTTCTCTTGGGACTTTAAGGGTCTTCTGGGTCTTTTGGGTCTTCTGGGTTGTTAAGGGTCTTTTGAATATTTTCAGTCTTTGGGGTCTTTTAGGTCGTTGGGGTCTGTTGGGTCTTCAGGGTCCATTGGGTCTCTTTAGTGTTTTAGGTCTTTGGGGTTGTAAAATAATCAGATTTACAACAGTGTCTCAGAAGGTGAGTTTAATCAGTATCGAACACCAGCAATATCTGAAAGAGAATTGACAATCATAGGATCAATATATGACAAACATATGAGCAAGAAAGAGTATCATATTCAAGCACGTGAGCAGGCGATATGCAAAGTAGTTCCCTCACCATTCTAAGCATACACGTGGATAAAGCATGATAAATGTCTCAGGACTGCGCTTCTCACTTCGGAGCCAAGTTCTTATAGTAGCCACGTAGTGGATAGAAGCGGTAATGGCGCCAGGGTCGCAACTTGGATACAATTTCACCACAGGGGTCTTTTAGGTATTTTGGGGGTATTTAGGGTCCACGGGTTATTTAGGGTCCTCGGGGTATTTTGGGTCCTCTGGGTCTTCGCAGTCTTGTAGGTCCTCTGGGTGTTGAGGGGGGAGGGGGCGTGTGGACGGTCTTTTGGGTCCTTTGGGTACATTAGGTTAAGTATTTTAGTTTACATTTGTGGGTGGAGTCAGGTCAGCTGTCCAACCAATGGGTGAAGAGTGGACATACATACATACATAAATACATACATACATACTGTTACGCAACCGTGATTAACACCACAGTTACGGATGGCCGATTTGCGAGACTTTAACTCCCGAGGCGAAAACTCAATGGCGGATTCAAACTCAACACAAAGTTAAACGCGCGGAATGGCAGACACAGCAAAGCTCCGCAGCCTTATCTATTAAAATGAAACACCCAGGAAAACTGCGTTCAGATATATACAGAAAATAATATAAGGATTTATTAATGAAAAGTAAAGACAGTGAAAAAGCCCGCGCCGGTAGTACTAATAACTCTAATAAGCCTAAATTGGGATCCCACACACACCAGATACCAAACACGATACGAGGGAGATTATGAATACGAAAATAACACGTCTCGTCAGGTAAAGTGTAAACGCGGAGCTCGGGCTTATCTGGCTCCTTTCGTCTTCTTGTAACACGGCCGCGCTCAACCGCCACCAGGCCTCGTCGGTTCAACGGCACACCCACACCACGAGCTCCCTTGCTCCAACGGTCCAACGCAGGGCTGCACAAAGCAAACGAACTCCACTCGACCAGGGCCAGGAAGGACTCCTTTGAACTCCACTCGACTCGACTCTCTGCGGGAGTGCTGGCAGCCAAGTGCCAACTGTTCACTGCTCTGTGCCAACTGCCAACGAACTGCCGTACGAACTGCTCTGTGTGCCAACTCTTCAGTGCCAACTGCCGACTGCCGTACGAACTGCTCTGTGCCAACTCTTCAGTGCCAACTGCCGTGTGCTCTGTGTGCTCCGAAAATGGCGTCCGACCGTCGCTAATATTCTCTCGCCGATGACGTCACATTGGCGCACTCCTCAGCCAATCAAAAGCCTCCCAACTCGCCGGCTCGCCCAGGTCACGCCCTCTGCGGCATCCTCACCACTCCGCGTCCCCGACCCCGCGGTCCTTGTGTTATAACACGTGCCAGGCGAGGTTTGTAGGCCTTGGAGGTGTAAACGGTGGCGGTGTATTGTGGCGGTGTTTTTGGCCTGGTTTCCTGTCCATTTATTCCGAAGTCATTGTCAGGGAAAGGAATTATTTAATGTTGCGCTAAGGACCTAACTAATGTTTATGTGGTTTGCAGTGCCATAATGGACAAAGGTTTGACTACTAGGTGAGACTCACAGGGGCGTTACCTTTAATCCCTCACTATTTACCACTCGAACCTCCAGGTAGGTCCACAATCATACATCTTCCCCCGACAAACGCCTAAACATCAAGAACTTATTACATGTAGAGTCCCTGTCACGACAGCCGAATACCTACCTATTCAGATCTACCTAGCTCTAGATGTTGCTCTACCAAATTCATAACACAGCCCCCCCCCCCCCCCTGGAACCGTAGCTCCTGCAAGGTTCACCGCAGGCGCTACCATTCCAGCCTTAACACTTACTGTCACACACTTAATTAACCTATGAAATAAATCAGGAAGGGCTGTGGGAAGTGAGTCGGACTACCTACCTACACTTCCTTAACATGCTGAACCCCTTAACCATCATGCAAGTATGTACATTGTCTTCGTTGTTCCTGTGGAGGGAGGAAACAAACAACACACAACACTAACTTAACCACAAAACTTAACCATCTTTCCAAAACTCAAACCTTTGTACATACCCCGGTCTACAGACCGCGTCCCCCGGTGGATGCCACAAGACACAACCTTACCTGCGGGGCCATCCCCAATGCATCCCCCTAAATTTCCACGGGCCCTGTCCAGATGTTACAGGTGAGTGACACGGCTTGGTGGATTTCGCCCACATTCATGCAACACAGACCCCTTAACCACTCATTCTCATTCCATAGGTCATCAAGGCATTTCAAAAATCAACAAAGCACTTATTTCAATACACCCCCTGCAGGACCATGGCATTGATGTCATTCACGTGTGTGTGCATTCCTCAACTAGGCAGCGGGGAGGTACCGCACAAAAAGATGGTGGGGGCGCATCAGGCTGTGGTGCCCGCAGTCCCAAAAACAAGTCAACCGACTTACAAGTTCATTGCCCCCCCCCCCTTTACCTCTTGGCCCCATGACAGCCCAACAGCCCCTTTCCGCCGTTACCTCGCCGGTGAGGGTCTCCACACACCCCAGGCTCCTTTGCCTCCTGCTTTCGCGCAGCAACACGGGTCACCGGGGGACTTCCTCACCCCGCGGCGCCCAACCAGACCCTCCACCGACGAGCTCCAATTTCCAGTTACCACCGGCTGCCAGGGGTAATTGCCGCAGAGGGGGGCCCGCAGGCATCGCTCCTCAGAGCTTGCTCTGTACCTGCGGACACACACACCTTCCCCACCCACAAGACCCCAAAACACACTTCCTCCCCCGCTGCCATTCAATTCTCCACACAACTCAGCACAATTCAGTACAATTCTTGGTGTAAAAGGTGTTACAAGGCTTGCCATGGCCTGCCACATGTGAAATCCCCCAGTTCACATTTAAACCATCACACATTTCCAAAAGCACATTTCCAAAAGCACAAGTATCGCCCCTCATTATCTCCAATAATAATCATCACTCACTCTCCAGGTTCCACTCTCACGACCACATCAAAACACCTAACCACAATACAAAAACATACGCCACCCACAAGACACTGTGGCTCCCATTCCATCCCCTCACCGGCCATGTCATCACTCTCACCCGCCTCCCAACTCCAATTTACATGTCCCCAATTTCCCAAGCAAGTCCTGAAGCCTGGGACAGTACTAAAACACTCACCTCAAGTGCAGGTAGTTGCAGGTTGGTCAGGTTCAAGAGTGTCATCCACCCTTACAATTCCCAAAATTTCACATGGGGCCTACCAAATACTTCCAAATTTCTCTTTTGTCCCCACTACACTGGCAGGTATGTGGATCCGCATCCAACGGTGATCATCGCTACACAACTACCTATGGCCACGACAGCTCTGCACCTCTACCGTGCAAGGGTCACCGGGACAAGGTGAGCAGTCAAAACGCCAACATGGCCCATGAGTGTCCATAAGGGTGCGACCCACCATCCATCCTTCGGCCCCCCTGCGAGGAACACAGCTGCAGCAGCGCCAGCTGGCCAATGTGGTGAGCACTTGCTGCCACAACACACACTACCGCACACACAACCTCGGCCCTGGGGGGCACGGTCGCAGTGCGTGGCATCCCTACAGCCACGTCCCCTGCACCTCCCCATCATCCCCCAGTCCGACTACAGAACTGCAGCCCCCCAGTGCTCACCCACACTTGACCACACCAAGGTCCAGTCAACAGCCATGCTCCACCAGGAGACTCACCCAGTAGACATGGTCCACACACCTCGGACATGCACAGCACCACGTTGACCCTCAGGCTACACAACTACATCCCCATAACCCCGCGTCCCAAATATCAGCACAGTTGCCCCCGCAACCAGTTGAAAGCTGTGTCTTGCTACCCTATTAATTTCATCACAGCCTCCAACACTTTGGTCTACACACCTGGATCAATAATGGCGTCACTGTACAGTGTCCACCATGGCATTTCAAAATCCACCCTTAAATTTCCATCTAACCCACAGATTACCCATGCCAACCATTTGTCACATTTCACTAACCTCACCAAAGAAGGATGCTTTGCCATACACATGCCAGCCGAGCATGGCCCATATGCTCGGCTCGTTACACATCTCCCGATTCACATCCCCATGGCTCTCTTCCCAACCCGAGAGTCCATAAATCATAACGGAGCATCTGTGGAAGGTCACTCACACCATCACGTTCCACAGATGCCCCAATAGTTGTCCGGCAGGCTATCTCCATCCCTGTCCATTCGGTTTGACCCGCGTCCATAGACCAACCACCATGCCAGGTCACCACATGCTGGTTGTCCCAGAGTCCCTGGAGGAGAGTGCCAGGCCGCATGCCCGGGTGGTCACCACATCAGTCCCAAGTTGGCCGTCCGCAGTGCCACCACCAAAGCGCGACCCACAACACCTCCCCCTAGTGGTCCTCAATATTTGCCATCCCAGGCTTGAGAAACCACCTCGGACCTCCCTGGAGGTCTTAACCCCCACCAGGGTCCGGTGACCCTGCCGGCCCGAGCCGCCGGCTCGGATGGCGCCCCGACGGACAAGGGACGCCACACTCCACCAGACCCCCCGTGGGACCCAGGTCGTACCTCGACACCCAAGGCTGGACCCCACGTCCAAATCTCGCCATCACAGCCCCCCAGCTGGCTGGCATACCCAAATTTTGAAAGGGGCAACTTTTGCCCAAGGCCATCACCCATGACCTCTCCATGTCCAAATCCCGCAGCCCGGGGACCAATCCCCACCATGGCTGCTCCAAATCAATTTCCCATTGTAATTTTATTTTACAAATTTTCATTCCCACTGCCAAACCGCAGCTGCAGGGAACAACCTCTACCACCGGTTGTTCTGCCCCTCCCTGCAGTTGATCCAAATTCCCTACAGGGACCAAATCTCCAGAAGCTCTATCTCCCGATCCTCCAAGATCCAAATCCAGCCCGGAGCCAACACACTCCCCCAACTGGTTGTCCAATTTTGGAGCCTCTGTTTCCAAATAGCAGTGTACAGTGAGCGTCCCCTCGGTCATTCCAACCACCTCCTCGGACCAACTCACCTCATCACCCAGGCTCCTTTGGGCCTGAACAAGCTCTACCTCCATGGGACTGTCACAGGTCTCCAGCCGCTGGATCAAATCATCCTCATCCTCATCATTTCCACAAATCATTCCTGGCCCCGCCAGGCTTTGATCAATATCCCCAATAAATACCCGGTCCGGCTCTCTCGCATGGACCCCCAAAAACTCTACCCCCTCTTGCTCCGCACCACCGCCCTGGTGCTGCACAATTCCAAATTCATCCCCCGGTTGGGGTGTTGTGACATCCACACGGTCCCAATAAACAACCAGGCCAGAATGTGGGAAACATTCCCCATTACAACTCTCACATTCCAAATTTCCTTCCCCGCTCACCTGTGGACACTCCACGTTTACCTGCAGGCATTCCCCATCTACCTGTACACATTCCCCATCGAACTGTGGACATTCTCCGCTCACCTGTACACTTACCACAATTGCCATTTCCCTTTTTAATCCATTAATTTGGTCACTCATGTCCTTCAGTCCTTCCCTCCATTCCTTCCCCTGCGACTCCATTTTATTTTCCATCCCTTCAATTTGTTCCTCCAATCGATCACTCATTCCCTTCATTCCTTCCCTACATTCCTTCCCCTGCGACTCCATTTTATTTTTAATGTTATTTTCCATCCCTTCCATTTTTCGAAGCAATTGACCCAACATCTGGTCGGTTGTCGGGGCCGTTCCTACTGCTCCCGACTCCCCGGTGGGGGAGGGGGATAAGTTGGTGCTCGGGACGAGGGAGGTTCCAAGGCTCACCTCTACATCAAATTCCCCTATTTCCGGCTCACTCCCAACGCTGACGGAGGCCTCGCTACGCACCTCCATTTCGTCGACCTCCGACATCCGCTTTTCGGAAGGTCGTTCCCCGCGCGCGTATTTATTTCAATTCCAAAAACACAATTTAAATTTGACGAAGACGCGATATCGCGCTCCGTATGCCCAATTGATTACTAAATTTCTCCGCCTCGCCTATAAAAATTTTGCGTTCGAACGTCGGGCGCAATACACGCCCGACCGTGTCGATGTCTCGCCGCGGACAAAAAAATTTGTCCGACGGGTTCAAATCCTACACTCCTGACACCACTTGTTACGCAACCGTGATTAACACCACAGTTACGGATGGCCGATTTGCGAGACTTTAACTCCCGAGGCGAAAACTCAATGGCGGATTCAAACTCAACACAAAGTTAAACGCGCGGAATGGCAGACACAGCAAAGCTCCGCAGCCTTATCTATTAAAATGAAACACCCAGGAAAACTGCGTTCAGATATATACAGAAAATAATATAAGGATTTATTAATGAAAAGTAAAGACAGTGAAAAAGCCCGCGCCGGTAGTACTAATAACTCTAATAAGCCTAAATTGGGATCCCACACACACCAGATACCAAACACGATACGAGGGAGATTATGAATACGAAAATAACACGTCTCGTCAGGTAAAGTGTAAACGCGGAGCTCGGGCTTATCTGGCTCCTTTCGTCTTCTTGTAACACGGCCGCGCTCAACCGCCACCAGGCCTCGTCGGTTCAACGGCACACCCACACCACGAGCTCCCTTGCTCCAACGGTCCAACGCAGGGCTGCACAAAGCAAACGAACTCCACTCGACCAGGGCCAGGAAGGACTCCTTTGAACTCCACTCGACTCGACTCTCTGCGGGAGTGCTGGCAGCCAAGTGCCAACTGTTCACTGCTCTGTGCCAACTGCCAACGAACTGCCGTACGAACTGCTCTGTGTGCCAACTCTTCAGTGCCAACTGCCGACTGCCGTACGAACTGCTCTGTGCCAACTCTTCAGTGCCAACTGCCGTGTGCTCTGTGTGCTCCGAAAATGGCGTCCGACCGTCGCTAATATTCTCTCGCCGATGACGTCACATTGGCGCACTCCTCAGCCAATCAAAAGCCTCCCAACTCGCCGGCTCGCCCAGGTCACGCCCTCTGCGGCATCCTCACCACTCCGCGTCCCCGACCCCGCGGTCCTTGTGTTATAACACGTGCCAGGCGAGGTTTGTAGGCCTTGGAGGTGTAAACGGTGGCGGTGTATTGTGGCGGTGTTTTTGGCCTGGTTTCCTGTCCATTTATTCCGAAGTCGGAAGTGGTTGGGTGTGGGTTCCTCTCTCACTAGTCATGGCACCTCAGCAAAGGACTTCTGTGACTCACTGGGATTGACACAATCTGTCAATTTCCCGACCCGGATCTCAGCCAATGGAGTATCTTCTCTTCTAGACTTGGTTATGACAAACTTCCCTGCTAATGTCTGCTGCTCTTCTTCTGCTCCAATCGGTTCTTCTGATCATGTGCTTGTCAAAGTGGACATCTCTCTGGCCATTCTCAGAGAGCCTCCTCAGCGTCGACGAGTCTGGCATTTCACTCAGGCCGACTGGGACGGTCTTCAAGCAGCCATCAATCGTCTGGATTGGTCTCCCATCTCCACTGCCTCTGACATCAATTCTTCCTGGGAATTCTTCCCAAGCAAACTGATCTCTCTCATGCACAGATTTATCCCATCTCGCCTTCAATTGTCTTACCCTTCCTCCCGTCCATGGTACACTGAATCTTGTGGTGAGGCAGTTGCCCTGAAACAACTTGCCTTTGCCTCTTGGAAGGCTAATCCAACTGAAGGAAATCTCAGTTCCTTCCACCAAGCTCGGAACAAGTGTGTGTCTACCCTCAGGAGTGCCAGGAAGCACTATCTCTCCTCACTCAAGAATGAACTCTCAAACCTGTCTCCTTCCTCCAAATCCTGGTGGCGTCTGGTCAAATCCGTTTCTGGTGTTTGTTCCCCCTCCATCCCCTCCCTTACCTCAAATGGCCACACAGTTGACATCGCACGTGACAAAGCCGAATGCCTCAACTCTGTGTTCGCCTCGAAATCCTTAGTCCCAAACCCATCTCTCTCTGTTCCCACCTTTCCCAGTCGAACCCAACTGCTCCTGGACTCTGTGTCCTTCTCTCCTGACAAGGTGGAGGAGTTTTTGTCAAACCTCGACTCTGATTCTGCAACTGGACCAGACGGCATCAGCCCACGGGTCTTAAAATCCTGCTCTGCCGCTCTATCTCACCCTCTCTCTGTTCTTTTCACCCTATCTTTTGCTCAAGGTCATCTGCCAGCATCCTGGAAATCAGCTAACATTACCGCTTTACACAAAAAAGGTGCAAAAACAGATCCTTGCAACTACAGACCAATCAGCCTGCTCCCAATTATCAGCAAAGTCATGGAATCCATCATTGCTTCGGATATGAAATCTTTCCTCTTCTCCAATGGCTTGATCTCTGATCATCAATTTGGTTTCAGACCAGGTCACTCTACTCTGGACATGCTGCTTCTGCTGTCTCAACAATGGATGGAGGTCCTCAATGCCAAACAGGAAATCAGAGCTGTCTCCCTTGACATATCAAGGGCCTTTGATACGGTCTGGCACCCAGCTCTGCTCACCAAACTCTCCTCCTATGGTATCCATGGAAATCTCCATGCATGGCTTGCGGACTTCCTCTCTGGTCGTAGTCAACGTGTGGCCCTGAATGGATTTCTCTCATCTCCCCTTCCTGTTCAGGCTGGAGTTCCCCAAGGAAGTGTGCTGGGCCCTGTGCTTTTTCTGGTCTTTATCAATGATCTCTCTGACTCTCTGGAAAATCCTCTCTATCTCTTTGCTGATGACTCCACTCTCTGCCGCTCCATTCCTCTTCCCTCAGATCGGCAGTCTGCAGCCTCCTCACTCTCTGAAGACCTGGACAAAATCACAGACTGGTCAAACAAGTGGAACATGTCTTTCAATCCTGCCAAATCTCACTCTCTTACTATGTCTCTCCGAAAAGATCGACTGGACAACCCTCCCATCTACTTTCTCAACAATCCTCTCCAAGAAGTTCTGTCACTCAAGCTTTTGGGTCTCACTATCTGCCATGATCTTTCTTGGGAAAACCACATTTCCAAGCTGGCCTCCAAAGCCAGTCGCCGACTGGGCATCCTCCGTCGTGCGAAGTCCTTCCTCGGCACACCTGAGCTCCTCACCACTTACAAGGCTTTCATCCGCAGCTCAATGGAATACTGTTCTCCCCTATGGGCTGGTGCTCCTGCCTCACACCTGGCTCGGCTTCACGCTGTTGAATCCAAAGCTTTCAAAATCATTGGAATCTCCCGCGATGAAGCTATCTCTGAGGGCCTTTCACTCACTCACCGCAGGCAGGTAGGTGGTCTTTCTGTCTTCTACCGACTCCTCTCCGGCCTTGCTCCCCCAGCTCTCTCTGTGCTCTGTCCCCCAAATATTCCTACAGGTCGCACAAGATCTGCTAGCAACCCTCTGATGGTTAAACTGCCGAAATCTCGGCTCTCTGCTCACCTTCACTCTTTCATTCCTCTTTTCTCCCGCCTGTGGAACAAACTCCCACACTCCCTTCAATCCCTCTCCTCCCTCCAGGTCTTTAAAACAGCTGTTCACCACCATCTCTTATCTTCCCCCATCCATAACCTTGATCTTTTCTACCCCCACTAATTCACCCCAGATCCACCTTGTTTGAAATTCCAACTTATTTCCTGGAAATCCTGGCAGTGTCCATATGTTTATACCTCTCCCACCCCCCCCCCCTTCACATGCCTCCCCCCTTCACATGCCTCCCCCCCTTCACATGCCTCCCCCCCAAAGCCCTCTCCCTCCCACAGATCTCTCGATGTCTCCATGTCTCTCGGTCCCTGCTCTCAAATGTTGTGTTTGTGTCCTTCCCCCTCTCTCCCCATCTTGTCTACCGCTCCCGATGTTATTTGTTTTATGTGTCTGTTTGTCTTTCTGTGTGATTAATGTTCGCTCTTTCACGAGCCTCGATCTTGTATACAAAAAAAAAAAAAAAAAAAAAAAAAAAAAAAAGTCATTGTCAGGGAAAGGAATTATTTAATGTTGCGCTAAGGACCTAACTAATGTTTATGTGGTTTGCAGTGCCATAATGGACAAAGGTTTGACTACTAGGTGAGACTCACAGGGGCGTTACCTTTAATCCCTCACTATTTACCACTCGAACCTCCAGGTAGGTCCACAATCATACATCTTCCCCCGACAAACGCCTAAACATCAAGAACTTATTACATGTAGAGTCCCTGTCACGACAGCCGAATACCTACCTATTCAGATCTACCTAGCTCTAGATGTTGCTCTACCAAATTCATAACAATACATACATACATACATACATACATACATACCTACATACATATATACATACAAACACTTGCTCCATTATATATAGATTTATTTTAACTTCGTGTTTAGCTCATGTTTGTTGTCTACTCAGCCTGCTCGGTTTCCTTGTCCTGTCTGTGGTCTCTACTTGAGCTATATGTGTGACCTCTTAAAAGCCAACATAATGATATATTCCAATCATCTGCGATCCAGCTTCAAGGAACCTTGAAACCAAGCCAACTTGTTCTGCTACTGTAATATGAAAAAATAGGACTGTAGCTTTAATATCTGAGCCCTGACCTAATGTTGTAACTCAAATTTGGTAGCATTCTGACTGGTGGGTCTGGAGAAGATTTTAGAAGGAATTTATGCAATTTTCCAAAAAATTGACCAAGTCGGGTATTTTGATACACTTCCGATCATGTGATCGGCATAACCACCTTTTAGAGGCCATTTTTCCCCGCAAAGCGGGGGTTGGCCTTTTTCGGGGACCGTGGTTGTTGTTGTTTTTTGGTCCCCTTTTTGAAGCAATGTTTTACGGCCGGATGCCCTTCCTGACGCCAACCCTTTTTGTCGCCTTTTTACGACACACAGGGAATTACCAGTGAACTGGTACTCAATTAGCCGACCTCGGAAGGATGACAGGCTGAGTCAACCCCCCTGGCGTTAATTCAGCGATCGACCGGGATTCGAACCCAGGATCCTTGGATCCTAAGCTGGCACCCTAGCCGCTAGCCCAACACCAGGAACTGATCGGCATGACCTCAGCAATTTAACATCTCTACCCTGGCCTAATATTGTAATCCAAATTTAGTAGCACTCTGATTGGTGGATCTGGAAAAAAAAGACTTTTGAAGGAATTTGCTAAATTCGCCATTTTGACACACTTCCGATCACGTGATCGGCATATCTTCCGCAATTTAACATCAGTGCCCTGTCCTAATATTGTAACCCACATTTTGTAGCATTCTGACTGGTGGGTCGGGAGAAAAGGATTTTTGAAGGAATTTACTAAGTCCGCCATTTTGACAGACTTCTTTTCATATGACCAGAACGAGCTTTGCAATAGCCATTACCAGTCAGGAGCGGAACCTTGCTGTGCCAAATTTCAGCCGGATCGGCCCATCGGTTTGGCCGGAAAAGTGGAAATAAGTGAGTGATGGATGGACGGACGATGGTGCACTATGACAATACCTTATCTGGAATTCAAAGTTCAGATAAGCTAATATTAAATTTTGGTTCAATAGAAAACTGGTTCAAATATCAATTTTGAAAGATATATAAATGATCTGTAACTGGCAATTCGACGTAGTTTTAACGAGCATTTATAACATTTATAACGAGCAAAACAGAAGACAGAACCCCTATGAAAAAAAGCAAAAATAAGACACATAGCCTTCCAGTTGGCAGACAGCAGAGCCTGGGCATTCGTCCAAAAGTCTCATTTGTATTTTCTTTTCCGAGTAAGATTGAGTCATAGCTTCCTCTTTTTAAACCTCGCTGCTTTGTTGCATTACGAACAACATGTGGCCCTCCTGTTGGACATTCCATTTTCAACAACTAACAGCCCTTCTTGCTTAAAAGTATTTCTTATCATCTTTTCAAGACTCATTCAAGTTTGGTGTTGTTTTTTATTTTTTATTTAATATTCCCTCCACATTTGAACACGAAGCTGGTTTTCTTCAATACCTGACAGCCCGATCCTTGGACAAATTATTATGAAAATGCCAATAGTACAGCCATATGATAGGCAACTTATTCATAAGTAACTTTATACAGAAATAAAACATCGACAACCTTAAAAAGGAATTAACTCAGAAATTAAGGAAAAAAAGATTGCAGCAAATACAGGGTGTTCCAAAAAGACTTGGACCAATTTGGTTGTTAATATATTCCGTACGACAAACGATACAATGACATCCTTTTTTTATATGATCCAGAAACTCAAAAGGTTTCTTTCTTTTCAGGTCTGGTGGTTTAATGTAAAATAAAATGGCGACTCCACAGGAGAAAACTTGGTGCGTCGAATGGTTCATCGAGATGAGATCTGCTCCGCAAGTTCAGCGTAATTTCTGTACAGAGTATGGAAGAAATCCGCCATCGCGAACCAGTATCAGAGAGTGGTACAAGAGGCTTAAGGAGACTGGAAGTTGTCAGAAACATAAAAGTACCGGTCGACCAAGCACAAGTGCAGCAGATTTTTGAACGAGAGCAAGAATCATTTCAACAAAGTCCCAGAAAATCAATCTGACACGCAGCCAGATAACTGGGACTACCAACCGCTACTGTACACAGGATTTTGCATGAAAGACTGAAGCTTTATACCTATAAGGTGCAGATTCTGCAGGAACTCAAACCAAATGACGGAACCAAACACCAGGCGTTTACCTTGGAAATGCTCAGTCGCATAGAGGATAACGAAGATTACCTGAAAAGGTCATGTTCAAAGACAAAGCTTGCTTTAATGTATCAGGGAAGATAAGCCGGCACAATGTGAGGATCTGGGACTCTGAAACCCCCCACGTGGTCATTGAGCACATACGTGACAGTCCAAAGGTAAATGCGTGGTGTGGCCTTCTCCGTGGACTGCTTGGTGGGTTAGTTTTTCATTGCGGAGGATACAGTGACCTTAACAATTTACCTGAACATGTTGGAAGGATTCACCTTCCCACAGACTGAAGACCTGCAACCCGATATCATTATTCAACAGTACAGCACTCCCCCTCATTGGGCTTAGTCATTCAAGCCATCCTGAATGAAAAATTTCCAGGTCGCCGGATGGGCCAAGACTGACCAACCGCCTGGCCCCCACGATTACCAGACACAACCCCCCTTGATTTTTTTTTTAATGTGGGGGTTTGTCAACGATGTCGGCAACACCAAGGTGGCAAAACCTGCAGGAACTTCATTCTCGGATCACAGCTGCATGCGCATTGGTGGACGTTTCTGTATCATATAAACCAAAGGGTATCATTTGTGGTTCTAAATATATTAACAACCAAAGTTGTCCAGGTCTTTTAGGAACATCCTGTATATAATAATTTATAGATGGTATTCAATAATGAAGGTATTTATAAAAAAGAATATTCATAAAATACATTATAAATAAGCATTAAAATAATTTGTTGGTGGTTGCAAGGATACGCAGTGCAGGATGTTAAAATCGGTTATAAATGACAGTTTGAATATTTGAATACCAGTTTAGGTCACTGGTTAGATGGAGGTGTTGTGTTATGGACATGCTTATCAGGTAAAGTGCTTATTGCTCAATATATTATCACATCAAGTGATGTATGATTGAAGCTAATAACTTAAAATTAAAATAAAATAAAAGTTAATCTCTTAAAATGAAAATAACTTAAAATAAAAGCAACAAGTCAGGAGACGACGATGGTTCACGAGGGAGCGGTATTCAATGACAAAGGACGGACTATAACCGAAACAGGCCCGGACAGGCCAGGCCCGGAAATGTCAAAACAAAGGTTACTGACCTTGAAATGAGATAGAAAATAATGTATAATCAGTTATGAGGTTAGGTAGCTACACAATACCGAAAATTCGGTGAAAAATTAAATGAAAAAAAATGAAAAATCGAGCTCCGTGGGGCTAGACACATGACATTGGCCGAACCAAATATCGAAACCCCTGTCAGATTCCACCAAACCCCTCGGAGAAGATGTAGCTTGAAATCGATTACCCCCTAAAAAGACATCTTTTTCGGGCGTGGCTCCGCCCACAATGGGCGCAATACGTCCACTATAGGCAGGACACGACTAGATCATGAAATCAACCTCCCACCCAAGTTTCATCAAGATCATATGATATCATCGGGTAGTTATGCTGCGGACAGACAGACACACAGACAGACGCACACACATGACGAATATAGTGGTCACTTGATAACTCGTGAATCAATAATTAAATAAGTTTGAATAAGGATATTGCATTGCTGTGTTGACTGACTGTCTGGAAACAACTTTGAGGTTGTGGATTTATTGATGTTGAGTAATCTACTAATGTGGACCTGTGGCCAGGGTTATGGATCTGCTGTTTGGAGAGGTTCTGGGCTGAAAGGATCGAAACCCAGTGCAGTAATTGGTCTTTATTTTGATTATAAAATAAAAATAACCACCTTTAGAGGCCATTTTTCCCCACAAGCAGGGGTTGGCCTTTTTAGGGAACTGTGGTTGTTGTTGTTTTTCGGTCCCCTTTTTGAAGCAATGTTTTACGGCCGGATGCCCTTCCTGACGCCAACCCTTTTTGCCGCCTTTAACGACAAGCAGGGAATTACCAGTGAACTGGTACTCAATTTGCCGACCTCGGAAGGATGACAGGCTGAGTCAACCCCCCTGACGTTAATTCAGCAATCGACCGGGATTCGAACCCAGGATCCTAGGATCCTAAGCCGGCACCCTAGCCGCTAGCCCAACACCAGGGTTATGGCGTTTTATTTATTTGTGATTAAAAATACATTTGCCAAAATATGACAAACATGGCACAACCACTTAATTGACAGTGTGATTTTTCTTAATGCAGTAAAAGTTAAAAAAAATTATAAAAGTGATCCCCTCACAAACAAAACAGCCCCTTTTCTTTTTCTTTTTCTTTTTGTATACTGAATCGAGGCTCGTGAAAGAGCTAACATTTACTTCGCAAACAAATCAACCAGACAAACAAAATATATAAAAAGAGGGAGCGGAAGACAAGATGGGGAGAGAAGGGGAAGCACACAAACACAACATTTGAGAAAAGGGAGATGTGTGGGAGGGAGAGGGCTTGGGGGGAGGAGGCGTGGGAAGGGGGGGGGGGGGGGGGAGAAGTATAAAACACAGGGACACCAAGGACTTCCAGGACAGAAGTTGGTATTTCAAAAAAGTGGAATTGGGGTGAAATTAGCGGGGGTAGAAAAGATCAAGGTTTTGGATGGGGGAAGATAAGAGATGGTGGTGAACAGCTGTTTTAAAGACCTGGAGGGTGGAGTGGGATTGAAGAGAGTGAGGGAGTTTGTTCCAGAGGTGGGAGAAAAGAGCAATGAAGAAGTGAAGGTGAGCAGAGAGTCTTGATTTTGGCAGTATAACCATAAGAGGGTTGCAGGCAGATCTTGTGCGACCTGTAGGAATATTTGCGGGACAGAGCCCAGAGAGAGAGCTGGGGGGGGGGGGGGGCAAGGCCATAGAGGAGTCGGTAGAAGACGGAAAGACAACCAACCTGCCTGCGGTGAGTGAGTGAGAGGCCTTGGAGTTAGCTTCATCGTGGGAGATTCCAATGATTCTGAACGCTTTGGTTTCAACTGCGTGAAGACGAGCTAGGTGTGAGGCAGGAGCACCAGCCCAGAGGGGAGAGCAGTATTCCATTGAGCTGCGGATGAAAGCCTTGTATGTGGTGAGGAGCTCAGGTGTGCCAAGGAAGGACTTCGCACGATGGAGGATGCCCAGTCGGCGACTGGCTTTGGAGGCCAGATTTGAAATGTGGTTTTCCCAGGAAAGATCATGCCAGATAGTGAGACCCAAAAGCTTGAGTGACAGAAGTCCTTGGAGAGGATTATTCAGAAAGTGGATGGGAGGGTTGTCCAGTCGGTCTTTTCGGAGAGACATCGTAAGAGTGTGAGATTTGTCAGGATTGAAAGACATGTTCCACTTGTTTGCCCAGTCTGTGATTTTGTCCAGGTCTGCAGAGAGTGAGGAGGCTGCAGACTGCCGATCTGAGGGATGAAGAATGGAGCGACAAAGAGTAGAGTCATCAGCAAAGAGATAGAGAGGATTTTCAAGAGAGTCAGAGAGATCATTGATGAAGACCAGAAAAAGCACAGGGCCCAGAACACTGCCTTGGGGAACTCCAGCCTGAACAGGAAGAGGAGATGAGAGAAAACCATTCAGGGCCACACGTTGACTACGACTAGAGAGGAAGTCCGCCAGCCATGTGTGGAGATTTCCATGGATACCAAAGGAGGAGAGTTTGGTGAGCAGAGCGGGGTGCCAGACCGTATCGAAGGCACGTGATATGTCAAGGGAGACAGCTCTAATTTCCTGTTTGGCATTGAGGACCTCCATCCATTGTTGAGAAAGCAGAAGCAGCATGTCCAGAGTAGAGTGACCAGGTCTGAAACCAAATTGATGATCAGAGATCAAGCCATTGGAGAAGAGGAAAGATTTCATATCTGAAGCAATGATGGATTCCATGACTTTGCTGATAATTGGGAGAAGGCTGATTGGTCTGTAGTTGCTGGGATCTGTTTTTGCACCAATTTGTGCAAAGCGGTGATGTTGGCAGATTTCCAAGCAGATGGCAGATGACCTTGAGCAAAAGAGAGGGTGAAGAGAACAGAGAGAGGGAGTGAAAGAGTGGAAGAACAGGATTTTAGGACCCGTGGGCTGATGCCGTCAGGTCCAGTTGCAGAATCAGAGTCGAGGGTTGACAGAAACTTTTCCACCTTGTCAGGAGGAAAGGGCACAGAGTCCAGGAGCAGCTGGGTACGACTGGGTACGGTGGGTACAGAGAGGGATGGGTTTCGGACACAAGATTTAGAGGCAAACACAGAGTTGAGGCATTCAGCTTTTTCACGTGCGGGGTCAGCCGTGTGGCCGTTTGAGGTGAGGGAGAGGATGGAGGGGGGACAAACACCAGAAACAGATTTGACCAGATGCCACCAGGATTTGGAAGAGGGGGACAGGTAAGAGAGTTCAGTCCTGAGAACGGAGAGATATTGTTTCCTGGCTCTCCTGAGGGTGGACACACACTTGTTTCGGGCTTTGTGAAAGGAAATGAGATTTCCTTCCGTTGGATTTGCTTTCCAGGAGACGAAAGCAAGTTGTTTCTGGGCAATAGCCTCACCACAAGATTCCGTGTTACATGGACGGGAGGAAGGGTATGACAACTGAAGACGAGATGGGATAAATCTGTGCATGAGAGAGTGCAATTTACTTTGGAAGAATTCCCAGGATGAGTTGATGTCAGAGGCGGTAGAGATGGGAGACCAGTCCAGATGATTGATGGCTGCTTGAAGACCGTGCCAGTTGGTCTGAGTGAAATGCCAGACTCGTCGATGTTGAGGAGGCTCTCTGAGAATGGTCAGAGATTTTTTTTTTTTTTTTTGGATACAGAGTCGAGGCTTGTGAAAGAGCTAACATTTATCAAACAAACAAATCAAGCAAACAAGCAAACAAAGTATATAAAAAGGGGAATGGTCGACAAGATGGGGAGAGAAGGGGAGGAAGCACACAAACACAACATTTGAGAGCAGGGACATCGGGAGATGTGTGGGAGGGAGAGTGCCTGGGGGGAGGCAGGATAGGTGAGACCCAAAACACCAAGGACGAAAGGACACCAAGGACTTCCAGGAAAGAAGTCAAAAGTCACCTCAAAAAAAATGGATTCGGGGTGAAATTAGCGGGGGTAGAAAAGATCAAGGTTTTGGATTGGGGAAGATAAGAGATGGTGGTGAACAGCCGTTTTAAAGACCTGGAGGGAGGAGTGGGATTGAAGAGAGTGAGGGAGTTTGTTCCAGATGCGGGAGAAAAGAGGAATGAAGGAGTGAAGGTGAGCAGAGAGTCTTGATTTTGGCAGTTTAACCATAAGAGGGTTGCAGGCAGATCTTGTGCGACCTGTAAGAATATTTGGGGGACAGAGCCCAGATAGAGCTGGGGGAGCAAGGCCGGAGAGGAGTCGGTGGAAGACGGAAAGAACACCAATCTGCCTGCGGTGAGTAATTGAAAGGCCCTCGGAGATAGCCGAGGCAATGTCCACTTTAACAAGCACATGATCAGATGAGCCGATTGGAGCAGAAGAAGAGCAGCAGACATTTTCAGGGAAGTTAGTCATAACCAAGTCCAGAAGAGAAGATGCTCCATTGACTGAGATTCGGGTCGGGAAATTGACAGATTGTGTCAGTCCCAGTGAGTCACAGAAGTCCTTTGCTGAAGAGCCATGGCTGGTGAAAGAGGTACCCACACCCAGCCAACTGGCATGGTGACAATTGAAATCACCACATATGAGGAAGAGAGAGTTGGGATGGGTAGATAGAAGTTGGTCCATATTATCAGACAGCGAGATGTAGATGGAGTCATCACTGTTTGGTGGACGGTACAACACACATATATCAACAAAAGGTGGGAGCGAAGGGGAAGCCGTCGCCAAAGGTATTCCTGGGGGTGAGGTGTAGAGAGGGCAGTGCAGGGCGAGTGAGAAAGAGAGTTTTTTTATAAAGATAGCAACCCCACCTCCAGGACGAGGCTCAGGTTTATCATACCGGAGGAGGGAGTAACCTGGGAGAGATACCAAGGAATCAGAGACATCATGAAGGAGGAAAGTTTCTGTTAAGCAGATCATGTCTGGTTTGTCAGAAGCAACCTGTATGGAGAGATCAGTCAAGTTTGAGCGAAGGCCCCGGATGTTTGGGGTCCATACTGTTAAAGAAGAGGAAGGGGGAGCATCGGATACAGAACAGGGGGGGGGGGGGAGCGGTAGGATAAGATGTGGAAGAGGAGGAAGAGGTAGGGAGAGCTGTTGAAGGTGTGTCAGAGATTTCAGAATAGTTTGGAGAAAGGGAAGAATTGGGCGGACAAAAGGTTGGATGGTGATTGGGTGAGGCGCAGTGAGGTGCTATTTGAGGAGGGGGAAGAGTGAGGCAGAAGGTTGGGGGAGATGAAGTTGGAAGGGGGAAGAAGCGGGGAGGACACTTTGAGGAGGAGGGGTGAGAGGGGAATCTAGGAGGGGAGGAGCGAGGGAGAGGCTCGGAGGGGAGGGGTGTGGGGGGAGTTTAGGAGGGAAGGGGCAAGGGGGGAGATCTGAAAGGGATGGGTGATGGGGATGATTTGGAGGGGAGGGGCAAGGGGTTAGATTTAGAGGGGAGGGGTGATGGGGAAGTTTTGGAGGGGAGGGGTGATGGGGAAGTTTTGGAGGGAAGGGGTGATGGGGAAGTTTTGGAGGGAAGGGGTGATGGGGAAGATTTGGAGGGGAGGGGTGAGATTAGATTTTGAAAAGTGTACGATTAATGGGAAACGAACATTTATTGCAAAATGAGTTTCTTGAGACCTTCAAGTCAAAAATACGTTTGAGGATGCTGAAGGATGGGTGGAGTGCTGGAGAGTTTAGGGAATGTATGAAAGAGGCACTGTAAGAGATGGAATTTTTTTTTGGAATGAATAGATTTGGTGAGCTGGTCGAAAGCATCCTTTTATAGAAGAAGAAGAAAAAGGTGTTATAGTATACGACAGAATACAGTTCTTCAGGGGACAGTTTAAACATTTTTAACAACGTGATCATGTGATCACGAACAACGTGGTCGAAGAACGAACGAACAAATAAGAATGAACAAACGGATAAGAACAGAGAAGGAAATGTTTTTTTGTTTTTATGTTTTTTTTGAGTTGAGATTTCAAACAAGGAAGTATCGGGTGAAAAGACCGGGAAAAACAGAGACCGAAAGTAATTGCAGCGCAATCAAAGAACCGCTGAGACAAAAACAAAGCCTCAAGCCAAGGTCGGACACGGTAGCCTACCTCACTAGGCCTCAGAATACGCGACACGAACTAACCGACGATTCTTTACACAGGTATGAAAAACCAACACCGAGAATCCTATTAAAGACACACCAATAGGTACACACACCGAAAGAAAGATACAGTTTCGACAAAACCCAATTGTGAAAAAATTACTTAACTCCGAAAGCGTGCGCACATGGACAGCTTTGAAGAGACGTCCCCTAAGTTATGTCTTGGGGTGGGGAGGGCAGGGGGCTTTCACTGCCAAAAAGGCTCTCCGAACAATATTTTAAAATTTGGAACCCTGCTGCTCTGACATTCTAGCTGTTTATTCCAAGTTTTCCAAAATGTAAGTTTAAATAGTATGTAGTACACAATTTCCAGACATCTTTCACAATAACAATGTATACAAGTTTTTAACTGCTAATGTGCACAATGTGCAAACCCCAATTAAATATTTGATGTTTTTGATGTTCAAATGATCAAAATGTGTTAATGTAAACTACGATTTGTTTTTGTTTTTTAAAACAATGTTTCCAGTAAAAATGTTTTTTTCTCTATTGCAGCAAAGGGAGTGTCAAAGTACTGACTTCCTGCATGTTTAATAAAGAATCAAAAATGAATGATGCACTCTTCAATAATTTGCTTGGACAAATCAATGACAGCAGCATTGGTAAGCATGTTTAATTCCAGATTCATTTAGAAAATAAATATTGAAGACTATAGTTTTCAAAGACCTACATTTTTGCAAATAGAATAGTTAATGAATGCATACACTATTTTATCAAAAGTATTGTGACAGTCCAACTAAACTAGAAGTGAATCCTTCTGACCTGTGTGAGCATATTGTTTTCCCCACATTTGAAAGGAGCAGGTGCTTGTGAAGGTGTGCAGGAGAAGATATCGAAATATCGTTGTAATCACGACTTTTGACTTTCTTTAATCGCGACTTAATTTGACTGACTTTCAAAGGTTCTTGGGTGCAAGATGCAGAGTATGGGTTCTCAAGGCAATTCCATCACTTCACTTCCCAAGTCAACAGTGGTTAACATGCTTGGGAAACGAGAGAAAATACACGGTGTACCACAAGTAACCAAACAGTCAGTTATTGATGAAAAATAAAATGAGAAAAAAAGTAACTGCATGTCTGGTGTAAAACCGGTCCCCCGAGAAATGAGCGAGCATGTTAGAATATTGCAAGTGTCGTGGGTTTAATAAGCACCTGGTCGAACTCAGACAGTGTACACTAGATTTATTAACTATAGATAAAAATAATATATGCATGGAAGATGCTGAAGTGGCGTGTAGGACAGTAACATGGATGACATCACATTCATTACAATCATGCACAGCCCGCACCAACATCTCAGTGAGCTGCAACCCATATTTGGCTTGATTTACTTCCCCCCCCACCCCCTAACCCCCCCACCCCTCCCAGGGTCAGAATAACTCATAACACCGCTTCAAGCTGAAAAGGCAGACTAAGTCTCAGTCTGAGAGAATGCTTTGCCAAGGCCAAACATGGGATATTGTCAACAGTTTTTCTCAGAGCCAGACAATTAGACGCTGGGCTGGAAATCACAGTGTGTCGCTGCTGTGACCATCAGCATAGGGAATTCATTGAAATCCCCCACACCAGCACGTCTAGGATCTGAGGGGTACGACATGATAATGTTTTTTTTGGGAGAGCTGCTGTTTTGAGGCTATTAGAGATTATGGGCCTATGCACGAACCGGTGACATTTTACATTGATCCAGCAATCACGATGAATATTTTGAAAGGGCCACCTGTGGTAAATTCAATTGATTGGACATGACTTTGAAAGGCACACTCCTGTCGATATAAGGTCTCACAGCTGACAATGCATATCAGAGCAAAAACCAAGCCATGACGTCGAAGGAACTGCCTGCAGAGCTCAGAGACAGGATTGTGTCGAGGCACAGATCTGGGGAAGCCTACCAAAAAATTTCTGCTGCATTGAAGGTTCCCAAGAGCACAGTGGCCTCCATAATTCTTAAATGGAAGAAGTTTGGAACAACCAGGACTCTTCCTGGAGCTGGCCGCCCGGGCAAACTGAGCAATCGGGGGAGAAGGGCCTTGGTAAGGGAGGTGACCAAGAACCCGATGGTCACTCTGGCTGAGCTCCCGAGATCCTGTGTGGAGATGGGAGAAACATGAAAGCCCGCTTGGAGTTTGTAAAAAAGCACCTAAAGGACTCTCAGACTGTGAGAAACAACATTCTGTGGGCTTTCATGCGTCTTTCACTGAGGAGAGGCTTCCGTCTGGCCACTCTGCCATAAAGCCCAGATCGGTGGAGTGTTGCAGTGATGGTTGTCCTTCTGGAAGTTTCTCCCATCTCCACACAGGATATCTAGAGCTCTGCCAGAGTGACCATCGGGTTCTTGGTCACCTCTCTTACCAAGGCCCTTCTCCCCCGATTGCTCAGTTTGCCCGGGCGGCCAGCTCCAGGAAAAGTCCTGATTGTTCCAAACTTCTTCCATTTAAGAGTTATGGAGGCCACTGTGCTCTTGGGAACCTTCAATGCAGCAGAATTTTTTTGTAGGCTTCCCCAGATCTGTGCCTCGACACAATCCTGTCTCTGAGCTCTGCAGGCAGTTCCTTCGACCTCATGGCTTGGTTTTTGCTCTGATGTGTATTGTCAGCTGTGAGACCTCACATAGACAGGTGTGTGCCTTTCCAAATCATGTCCAATCAATTGAGTTTACCACAGGTGGACTTCAATCAAGGTGTAGAAACATCTCAAAGATGATCAAGAGAAATGGGAGGCAACTGAGCTAAATTTCAAGTGTCATAGCAAAGGGTATGAATACTTATGCCAATGTGAAATTTCAGTTTTGTTTTTTAAATAAATTTGCAAAACTTTCTAAAATCCTGTTTTCTCTTTGTCATTATGGGGTATTGAGTGTAGATTGATGAGGCAAAAAAAAGAATTTAAACGATTTCAGTATAAGTACGGTGTGTACCCTGGTTAGAATAGGTACACCGTATCCCTGCGTGTCGTAAGAGGCGACTAAGAGGGTTGGCGTTAGGAAGGGCATCCGGCCATAAAAACATTACCTCAAAAAGAGAACCATGACAATTACAACTACATATGGGCAGGGTACAGCCCGAAGTGGAGATCGGTTTCTGAGGTGTGGGACATGGAATGTAGGGACAATGACAGGGAGATCAGGAGAAGTGGTGGAAGTATTGATCAGAAGAAGAGTGGACATATGTTGTGTGCAAGAGACGAGATGGAAGGGAAGTGGTGTGAGAATGGTGAAGGGTAGGCAGGGACAGAAATACACGTTTGTGTGGCAAGGGTGCCCAGAGGGCGTGAATGGTGTTGGTGTCTTGTTTTCTGAGGGGTTTGTAGACAGTGTGGTGAGTGTGACTAGAATGAGTGATAGGTTGATGATGTTGAAAATGATGATTGGAAAACTCTTGGTGAACGTCATCTCGGGATATGCTCCGCAGGTTGGTCGGAGCGATGAAGAGAAGGACAAGTTCTGGTGTGCAATAGAGAAGCTGATGGAAAACATGAAAGATGAGGAAGTTGTTGTGGTAGGAGGAGACCTAAATGGACATGTGGGAAGGACTATGGATGGTTTTGAGGGAGTTCATGGGGGTTACCGATATGGTGTGAGAAATGGAGAAGGTGAAAGGATTTTGGAGTTCGCTGATTTGTTGATTTGTAATACTCAGTTCCAGAAAGGGGATAATAAGCTTGTTACATACACGTCAGGTGGGTCGACGACAACCGTTGACTACCTGATGGTATGTAGGCGAGATAGGGGGCACCTCTGGGACACAAAGGTGATCCCAGGGGAGGAGGCTGTTTCACAGCACCACCTGGTTGTCTGCGACATAAGGGTGAAAGGTGCAAGGAGAGCTCGGCAGGTGAAGTACCAACCGAGAATGAAAGTGTGGAGGTTGAAAGAGGTGACAGTAAGGGAGGCATTAAAAGAGAGGCTGAGTAGGGTAGGGGATGATGTGGTTGAGCTTGAACGTGGTTGGATGTCAATGAAAGATAGTCTGTTGGGAGCCGTTGGTGAGGTATGTGGATGGACAAAAGGACCACCGAGGCACTCGGAAAAATGGTGGTGGCATGAAGAAGTTGGAAAGAGGATTGACGAGAAGAGGAAGAAGTTCAAGGAGTGGCAGAAGGCGAAGGGTACGGGAGCACAAAAAGCAGAGCATGAAAGTTATAAGGCAGCCAGGAAGGCTGCAAAGAAAGAGGTAGCAAAGGCACAGGAGGCATGTAGGAAAATGTTCGAAGAACGCTTGGATTCGGAAGATGGTCAGAGAGCGGTATTCAGGATTGCAAAGCAGATAGCGAAAGAGAGGTGTGATGTGATGGGGGTGTGTTGCTTGAAGGATGAAGTGGGACAAATCGTTGTGGACCCAGATCGAATTAAAGGAAGATGGAAAAGATATATGGAAATGCTGTTGAATACAGAGAAGGAATGGGATGGCAACATGGAGAGTAACCCAGTTTTAGGACCGGCAGAGAAGATAACTGAGAAGGAAGTTGAGGAAGCGATAAAAGCAATGAAGAGTAGAAAAGCGGGAGGGCCGACGGGAGTTGTGGGAGATATGTTGAAGGCAGCAGGAAGTTGGGGTGTGAAGAGAATGGCAGAGATCTGTAATCTGGTGGTGAAAGAAGGCCGCATTCCAGTGGATTGGGAACTGAGTACCCTCGTCGCTCTATACAAGGGGAAAGGTGACCCTCTGGAGTGTGGCTCGTACCGAGCGATAAAGTTAATAGAGCATGGAATGAAGGTATTGGAAAGGGTGTTGGAGAGGAGGATAAGGAAGAAGGTGAAGATCGACGAAATGCAATTTGGATTCATGCTAGGAAGAGGAACAACAGACGCGCTCTTTATTGTGAGGCAGTTGCAGGAGAAGTACATGGATTTGTTGATCTTGGGTTTGTTGGGTTTGTTGATCTGGAGAAAGCATTCGATAGGGTTCCACGCAAAGTATTGACATGGGCATTGAGCAAGTTAGAAGTGGAGGAATGGTTGATCAGAGTTGTGATGGCAATGTACAAAAGAGCGCGCACAGCTGTAAGGACGAAGGACGGGAACAGTGGTGAGTTTGAGGTGAAGGTGGGAGTGCATCAGGGGTCGGTACTAAGCCCACTACTATTTGTAGCTGTGATGGAGGTGCTGGCTCAGAATGTAAAGGAGGGTTTACCGTGGGAGTTGTTGTATGCAGATGATCTGGTCTTGATTGCGGAAAGTATGGATGGACTGAAGGAAAAGATGAACAAGTGGAAGGAATGTATGGAAACAAAAGGTCTGAAGGTGAATATAGGAAAGACAAAGGTGCTGGCAGGTGGTAAAGCATGTGGTGAGGTGGAAAGAACTGGGAAGTGGCCATGTGCTCTGTGCAGGAAGGGTGTCGGAGTGAACTCCATTCAATGTACAATGTGCGCTGAGTGGGTTCATCAAAAATGTAGTGGTCTGAGAGGGTCATTAACCAGTGTGGCAGCTATATTCAAATGTAAGGTGTGCACAGAGGGAGCTGCAGATGGAGGAAATGTTGAGTTGGATCTTGGAGACGGCGTGAAGCTGGAAGGTGTGAAAACATTTTGCTACTTCGGAGACATGCTGAATGGAGAAGTTGGATCTGACTCTGCAACAGTGGCTCGAGTGAGATGTGCATGGAAGAAGTTTCGGGAACTGAGTGGCGTGCTGATGAGGAGGGGAGTGTCGTTGAAGCTGAAGGGAAGGGTGTGTGCTGCATGTGTGAGAAGTGTTATGATTTATGGGAGCGTGACATGGGTCATGAATGTCGAACAGCAACGAAGGGTGGAAATGCGAATGGTTCGGTGGATTTGCGGAGTATCGTTGAGAGAGAGCAAGACAAATGATGAATTGCGAAAGATGATGGTAATAGAGCCTGTGATTGATGCTGTGAAGAGGAACAGGTTGAGATGGTTTGGTCATGTGTTGAGGAAGGATGAAAGTGACTGGTTGAGAAGAGTGATGGAAATGAATGTAGAAGGAAGTAGAGGATGGGGAAGACCGAGAAAGATTTGGCTAAAGATGGTGGAAGAAGAAATGAGGGCAAGGGGGTTAACAAGGAGAGATGCAGAAAATAGGTCAAAATGGAGAAGATTGTCATGGGGACCGCAAGGCTAACCCCCGCTCTAGCAGGGAAAATGGCCTTAAAATGCATGTTGTTGTTGTTTGTTGATTTCAGTATAAGGCTGCAACATAACAAAATGTGAAAAAAGTGAAGGGGTCTGAATACTTTCTGAATGCACTGTATACTAGCTGGTATTGGTGGCTGGTTGGCTTGGTGCTTTCAGTTATGGATTCCTAAAAGCATGATAATACACCTTTTGATACTGCTACCTCTGTTCGGAATTGGTTGAAGAGAACAACGTTGAAAATGTCTGGTAACAAACCCAGACCATAATTTTGGTTATACAATATTTAAAACTCAATTCATGTTTGTTTGTATATGTATGCTTCATCATCAAAGTCGTTTTACGGCCATTTCCATGCTTGCATGTGTAAGCCGTGATTAACCAAATGGTTGCTTTCCAGGCTGCACGATCTGTTGCTGGCCCTCTTGTTAGTCCTTTAACTCTGAGATAATCTCTCAGCAACTCATCCCATGTTTTCCTCGGATAGCCTCCAGCTCTCCTTCCATTCACAGTCATATTTATACATCTCTACAAGCTTACATATGTCCTTCAAAAACGAAAAAAAATACTGAACCAAATCCAGCAGGGTTTGCAAGTTGCCTAAACCCTAAGTATGGTTTCTGTTGGCTGAGCATATCTGGGGGAAGATCCCAATTCTCTTCATGTAATTGTGTATCTATCGTATTGCACCATCCGGTGGTATACAGTATTAAAAATCATCATCTTGTATCAAGAAAGTTTAAACAACTTAACGATAGGCATTATGGGTATGTTGAAATCTGAGTGAAAATAATTAGAAATTTTCAAAATATGTCATTTCACTCATTTTAAGCGGACGTTCGAACAAATTTTCAACGTTAATATTTTTTTCAAGTTAAAGGACAAATAAATTCATTTTAAGCGGGTGTTTTTGTCCGATCGAGATCGACCCGATGATGATGAAGATGATGATGATGCTGTTCAAACAAAATTAAATAAAACACTGGACAGCCAAACGGAAGTGATTTTTGCTCGTGACTTTGTCGACCCTCCTTACTAAAAGCAGCAAAGATGCGCGACAAAGATGATTATATCGACAAAGACGATGATAAGGTCAGAGATCATTTAATATTACCTTTCACAAAGCTACAAAGGGTTAGACACGAGAGCATTTTTTAAAATAAAAAATCCAATTTTCTTTTTTGAAACTTTTCGAATTTTTTTTGACCTAAAACACTCCCCAGCACTAACCGATGAACCCCGGAAAGTTTGACAAAGACCTGTACAGCCATTTCTGAGAAAAATGGTGACACACAGACAGACAGACACACAAGCGATTATCTTATAGTATAGTTTTGTGTGAGTTAAATTATGAAATATTGCCCCGGATCGGCTTTTACAGAAAATGTTTTAAAAATGAGTGATTTGTCAAGAAATGAAATGATGGTTTGTTTGATATGCCCAATGATAAAATGTTTACATTATTTTGATTATTGCAGAGCAGGTTTGTGACCTGGACACATGCGACAAGCAAACCACATCATGTTTATCGAAAGATGGAATTGTCTCCTGTAACTGTAATGATGGACACGTCCCCAGTAAATACAGCCAACGGAGCTGTTTCGGTAACTTCCGCACCACTACACCACCATACCACTATTATCACTAACCACATCCTTATTTTCATGTCTAACAGTTATAGTTCCTTTTATCCTCTCTTCCCTTTCAGCTTGTGAGCCGGGAAAAAAAGCAGCGAACAACAAATGTGAAGCGTATGTATTAATTCTTCGTTCTTCTTTGTGGGTCATAATATGATTGTGCCGATGTATTTATCTTTTGTCTTGCATTATGTTGGTAATGCAGATTACATGTCAGGGCTATTCTGTGTCTTTGTGTTGGTGAACACGTTTGTGAACTCTGAACTAACACACAAGGAAAATAAACAGACACTGGAAGATAAAGAGGTGAAAATCATGCATTAAATATTAACGATTTGAACATGTCTGCAGGTGCCCATTTGGATACTCTGGGGTAAACTGCAATGATGGTGAGTGTTCTTGGTTTTATGTATAGTATTTGAGCATTAGATGATTCAATAATGAGACATAAAGAGTTTGGGTGAAGGATGCTCACTTCTGAGCTGTTAAGCTCCTTTGTGGAGTCAAAGCTAAACAACCAAGTTGTCTCGGTGTCGCATATACAAGCGGGGTTCCATCATGGAGCATGTCATCCTTCGAAAGAGGAGTTTTGCCAGCTATCTTGCTTGAAATGTAGAAGTAAAAAACGAAGATTGTAAGAACATCTTTGCAAAGGTAATTAATGTAGATCAATATTTCAGTTAAATTTATATTTTCCCCTCAACAAATAGTGCCAAACAAATTGTGGACCTCCATTTCTCCCTAGTTCTCCTCGTTTTTGTGTTTAGTTCTCCTCGTTTTTGTGTCTAGTTCTCGTTTTTGTCTGGTTCTCCTCGTTTTTGTGTCTAGTTCTCCTCGTTAATGTGTCTAGTTCTCCTCGTTTTTGTTTCTAGTTCTCCTCGTTTTTGTGTCTGGTTCTCCTCGTTTTTGTGTCTGGTTCTCCTCGTTTTTGTGTCTGGTTCTCCTCGTTTTTGTGTCTGGTTGTCCTCGTTTTTGTGTCTGGTTCTCGTTTTTGTGTCTGGTTCTCCTCATTTTTGTGTCTCGTTCTCCTAGTTTTTGTGTCTAGTTCTCCTCGTTTTTGTGTCTAGTTCTCCTCGTTTTTGTCTCTAGTTCTCATGTTGTCTCTAGTTCTCGTTTTTGTCTCTAGTTCTCGTTTTTGTCTCTAGTTCTCGTTTTTGTCTCTAGTTCTCCTTGTTTTTATCTCTAGTTCTCGTTTTTGTCTGTATTTCTCCTTGTTTTTGTCTTCCCTTTTCCTCTTTTTGTCTGGAGTTCTCGTTTATGTGTTGTTACCTGTCGACCTTAGGGCACCACAGTGAGCGTATAAGTGCCAGCAGAGCGTATATGTGCTAGCAGAGCGTAGAAGTGCCAGCAGATGGTAGAACAGCCAGCAGAGCGTGGAACGCCTAGCAGAGGGTAGAGCGGCCAGCAGAGCATGGAACGGCCAGCAGAGCGTAGAAGTGCCAGCAGAGCGTAGAAGTGCCAGCAGAGCATATAAGTGCCAGCAGAGGGTAGAACAGCCAGGAGAGCGTGGAGCGGCCAGCAGAGCGTGGAACGGCCAGCAGTGCGTGGAACGGCCAGGAGAGCGTGGCACGGCCAGGAGAGCGTGGAACGGCCAGCAGAGCATGGAACGGGCAGCAGAGCGTGGAACGGCTAAAAGAGGGTAGAACGGCTAGCAGAGCGTGGAACGGCCAGCAGAGCATGGAACGGCCAGCAGAGCGTGGAACGGCTAGAAGAGGGTAGAACGGCTAGCAGAGCATGGAACAGCCAGCAGAGCATGGAATGGCCAGCAGAGCGTGGAAGTGCCAGCAGAGCGAAGAAGTTCGAGCAGAGCATATAAGTGCCAGCAGAGCGTATAAGTGCCAGCAAAGCGTGGAACAGCCAGCAGAGCATGGAACAGCCAGCAGAGGGTAGAACGGCCAGGAGAGCGTGGGACGGCCAGCAGAGCGTGGAACGGCCAGCAGTGCGTGGAACAGCTAGGAGAGCTTGGAATGGCCAGCAGTTCGTGGAACGGTCAGCAGAGCGTGGAACGGCCAGCAGAGCGTGGAACGGCCAGCAGAGTGTGGAACGGCTAGGAGAGCGTGGAACGGCCAGGAGCGCGTGGAACAGTCAGCAGAGCATGGAACGGCCAGGAGAGCGTGGAACGGCTCGCAGAGCGTGGAACGGCCAGGAGAGCGTGGAATGGCTAGCAGAGCGTGGAACGGCCAGGAGAGCGTGGAACGGCTAGCAGAGCGTGGAACGACCAGGAGAGCGTGGAAGGCTAGCAGAGCATGGAACGGCCAGGAGAGCGTGGAACGGCTAGCACAGCATGGAACAGCTAGCAGAGCGTGGAACGGCCAGGAGAGCGTGGAAGGCTAGCAGAGCATGGAACGGCCAGCAGAGCGTGGAACGGCTAGCAGAGCGTGGAACGGCGAGCAGAGGGTGGAACGGCTAGTCGAGCATGGAATGGCCAGACAGAGCGTGGAAACGCTAGCAGAGCGTGGAATGGCCAGCAGAGCGAGGAACGGCTAGCAGAGCGAGGAACGGCTAGCAGAGCGTGGAATGGCTAGCAGAGCGTGGAAAGGCTAGCAGAGCGTGGAATGGCCAGCAGAGCGAGGAACGGCTAGCAGAGCGTGGAACAGCCAGCAGAGGGTAGAACGGCCAGGGGAGTGTGGAACGGCGAGCAGAGCGTGGAACGGCTAGCAGAGCGTGGAACAGCCAGCAGAGGGTAGAACGGCCAGGAGAGTGTGGAACGGCGAGCAGAGCGTGGAACGCCTAGCAGAGGGTAGAGCGGCCAGCAGAGCGTGGAACAGCCAGCAGAGCGTGGAACGGCCAGGAGAGCGTGGAACAGCCAGGAGAGCGTGGAACGGTCAGCAGAGCATGGAACGGCTAGGAGAACGTGGAACAGCTATAAGAGCGTGGAATGGCCAGGAGAGCGTGGAACGGCTAGCAGAGCGTGGAACGGCCAGGATAGCGTGGAATGGCTAGCAGAGCGTGGAATGGCCAGGAGAGCGTGGAACGGCTAGCAGAGCGTGGAATGGCCAGGAGAGCGTGGAAGGCTAGCAGAGCATGGAATGGCCAGGAGAGCGTGGAATGGCTAGCAGAGCGTGGAACCGCCAGCAGAGTGTGGAACGGCTAGCACAGCGTTGAACGGCTAGCAGAGCGTGGAACGGCTAGCAGAGCGTGGAAAGGCTAGCAGAGCGTGGAATGGCCAGCAGAGCGAGGAACGGCTAGCAGAGCGTGGAACAGCCAGCAGAGGGTAGAACGGCCAGGAGAGCGTTGAACGGCGAGCAGAGCGTGGAACGCCTAGCAGAGGGTAGAGCGGCCAGCAGAGCGTGGAACAGCCAGCAGAGCATGGATCGGCCAGCAGAGGGTGGAACGGCCAGGAGAGCATGGAACAGCCAGCAGAGGGTAGAGTGGCCAGCAGAGTGTAGAACGGCCAGCAGAGTGTGGAACTGCCAGTGGAGTGTATTTGGCCGAATTCTGATTATCTTCTGGCGGTGTGGTGGAGCCCGATCAGAGTTAACCCGGCCGGAGATATCCATACCATGACTCATGAGACCCGTGCTCACGTCTAACTCTGAAATTTTGCTTAGAAACTCACAAAATGACCATTCTGCAGCACATTCGATTCATATACTAGCGCAAATTTCAAGCGCACAAATATGTGAAATCCTGCAATTACAATTCATTTCATGTGTCAGGAAAATATCCGAGTTCTTTTCTGAGTTGACAGCCAAACTCGGCTTAACTCAGATGTAGCTCGGAAGCGCAAGTCGCCGAGTTCGAGTTTCGCACCTTGGTTTGAATACAGCACCAGTTAAAAGCGTAGATGACACATGGAGTGTCGGTTCAAAAACACACTGCAGAAAACCTGTGTAAATATTGTGTAAACATGAATGTGATATAAAGTGCTTCTGGTAAATCAGGGGAAACTTTCTCAGTCTGTAAAACGTGATTTATTCAATGATGATTATATTATATGACTATTTGAGTGAAATAAGTTACTCAGACTAATCCACACAAAATGTACATCTGATTGTGAGGTGAGCTTGAGGGAAATGTTGAACCAGCGGTAGTAACATTAAAGCCACGAGTAGAAAAGCCCGTCAAAAATGACGGGTTGGAACAGTTTATTAGATGGTACAGCCTCGTGAGCATGCCAAAGTGTGAGGCTTCAGCCTTACAAATTTTGGGTCCTCTATCTAGGTCTTTTGGGTCCTCTGGGTTTTTGGAGTCCTGTGGATCTTTTGTGTCTTCTGGGTCTTCAGGACCTTTTGGGTCTTTGAGATATTTTGAGTCTTTTGGGACTTCAGGGTATTTCCAATCTTTGGGGTCGTTTAGGGTTTTCTCGGTCTCTTGGGGTTCAGGATGAATTGTACATTTGGTATCCATATGTACTGTATATAAAGACCATTTTCTGTCTCTGTCTCTCTCTCTCTCTCTCTCTCTCTCTGTCTCTCTGTCTCTGTCTCTCTCTCTCGCTCTCTCTCTGTCTCTCTCTGACTCTCTGTGTCTCTCTCTGGCTCTCTGTGTCTCTCTCTGGCTCTCTGTGTCTCTGTGTGTCTCTCTCTGGCTCTCTCTCTCTCTCTCTCTCTCTCTCTGTCTCTCTGTCTCTCTGTCTCTGTCTCTCTCTGGCTCGCTGTGTCTCTCTTGCTCTCTCTCTCTCTCGCCACCTGCTGGCCGTTTGTATGCTGGTTGTACTGTCATGGCGTCTGCTTGTGGAGGCCTGTGAGTGCTCTGTGTTGTTGCTCCTTCCCCCCCCCCCCCCCCCCCCATTCACCCCTCTGTGTCCCTGTGTGTTTGTGGTTTTTTCCCCGTGATTCCCATATATATTCAGATGGGAGAGAGAGTCGGAGAGCACATGGTGATTGCTGGTAAGGGTTCGTCGTTTTTGGGCGTCGCCCTATCGGTGTTTGCTCTTTCATCTTAAACCTCTATTTCCTTTTTTTTCCTTTCGTTTATCTTTCCTTCAGCTTGTTTTGTTGCCCCCCCCCCCTTTTTCCCGAAGTTAGGGAAATCGGAGCGGTCTGTTTACTTCCCATCCCCGGAGTTCGGGTAGGGAAGATTATATTATATATTCACTCTCCCCGAGTTGGGGAGGGGTTGTAAGTGCAGCTGTTCCAGCATGGCAGCTGCACTATCTCGATTTACGGCCTTTCAGAGCCTGACCTGTAAGCATGGGTTCTTTTGTGTACCTCCGGAACGTGAGGTTAGTGTCGAGGACATTGTCCTCGCGACCGGTCATGTTGTTGGGATCGACAAGGTTGTTGCCGCTTTGCGGATGAACAAGCGGATCGTTATGTTTTTGTCCGACGCAGATTGTGTCCCACAAATTGTCGAACAGGGTTTGACAATCGATCCAGGATTATTTGTTATGGTTTCCCCACTTGATAGCCCAGCAATAAAAGTCGTGACATCCAATTTCCCCCCATTTGTATCCGACGATGTATTAATTAAAGAGTTATCCCGATATGGTACCATCGTGTCTCGTATCTCCATGATTCCCTTCGGGTCACGGAACAACGATTTAAGACACGTGGTCTCATTCCGGCGGCAAGTGTTTATAATTTTAAAAGATTCCCAGAAGGATTTAAACCTTATAGTAAAATTAAAGCATCAACAGAATGAATATACAGTTTACGTGTCCACCAACGTTTTAAAATGTTTTGGTTTCGGACAATTTGGGTATGTTAAGCATGACTGTCCCCGAAAAGAGAACTCTCCACAAGTACAACCTCCGCTCCGAACCGGAAATAAGCAAGACCCCCACCTTCCCACCACCGATCCAAACCCTTCCACCACCGACCCAAGCCTTCCCACCACCGAACCAAGCCTTCCCGCCACCGACCCAAACCTTCCCACCACCGACCCAAGCCTTCCCACCACCGACCCAAGCCCTCCCACAACCGACCCAAGCCTTCCCACAACCGACCCAAGCCCTCCCACCACCGACCCAAGCCCACCCACCACCGACCCAAGCCTTCCTACCACCGATCCAAGCATCCCCGCCATACCCACCTCCCCTCCCCTTGAAACGGGCCCCCCCCCTCTACTGCAGGAACTAATTGCAGCCATCTCTTGTCAATAATAGACCTCACCCCCCAGGCCACATCGTTAAATCACAGCTTGTTTCCTGCTACAACTGATCCTATCTCTCTCTCCGAGGTAGCCGATGGAAATCCTCCCCCGATGATTACGTCCTCCCTCCCCCCCCGCTCCCCCCAAACCCCTGCACTCTCTCCCCACTAACCAGGACGAGTTTCAATTAGTTTGCCCAAAAGGAAAAAGACATTTGCAAACAACAGATGAAAACGGTCATCTGTTTAAAAAACCCACAACTGAAAACCGACAGCCCCTCCCCCCTGCCCCAGCTTTGTCCCTCATCACAGAAAATCGTTTCTCTGTATTGGAGGACAGAGATGTGGATGAATTCTCGCCCTTGTCTACTGATCTAGAAACTGATATGGTTGAACCGCAAAAATTAGTACCCCCCCCCCCCCCCCCTCCCCTGAAGATGGCTCATCTCTCTGCCTCCCCATCCCCTCCCTCTATGGACTATGCCCCATCCGATAATGTGGAGGGATGTGATGATGGTGAGGAAGTAAATGATGAAAACCAGTATGACACATCATCTGAGCCATCTGATATAGATGACTCTGTTAGTGAATGTGGTGGCTTTAAGGAAGAAGGAACCCCTCCAATCCCTCCCTCTGAGATAAAAAGGTTTCTTAAGGGCACATTCCGAAAAAGGAATGTTGTTATAGGAACCTTTTTTCCAGAGCTACCTGATTTTATACATTCCGCTAGATTGATGGTAAAACGGCCCCATGTTTTTAATTTCAATTCCTCCCAACGTCACCGTTTAAAGAAGTGGTTGCAAAAAGCTAAGAATGAACTGCTATCAAAAAATTCAGTGGTTGTCACTCCTCCTTGTATTTGTAATGAGCTTTTCGATTTGTAGCCTGAATATTAACGGAGGATGTAGCTCTGTCCGTAAAGTTCAAGCAAGAAATTTTTTATTAGAGAAAAAAGTTGACATTGCCCTTTTACAAGAGACCCATGCCAATGACTGCTGTGTCACAGAGTGGTGTAGGCTCTTCCCCGGCCTTTCCTTTTTTAGTAACAGTGACTCCCGTAAAGGCAGTATAGCAATAATTCTTAGCCCTTCCTTTTCCCCTTCATTGCTTAAATTTAACGAAATACAAAAGGGATCTCTAGCATCCCTAGAATTCCACTACTGTGGAAAATTGTATACCATTTTTAATATCTATGCCCCAAGTACGCCTGTAGCTCGGCGAGATTTTAAAAATAACCCTGGGACACACCTAACTTCCCTCGACAGCCAAAATGCCCTAAAAGACCAAGACAATCATGTTTGTTTTGGTGGAGATTTTAATTGCACCCTCCAGCCCCAGCTAGACAGGAACCGTGCAGAGCCCCATCCTGCCCTCCACAACCCCCCTCACCAAATTTTAAAAACAAATGAATTTCACAGATATATGGCGGGTACAGCACCCATCAATCAGGCAATACACATGGTGTCGATGCATTCAGAATAATATTGTACTTGCTCGCTTGGACAAGTTTTATGTTAATCCTCCACTCGAACGCCTTGTTCTGTCATCCCAAATTTGCCCATCAGGATTCTCGGACCACAGCGCAACATGTCTCAAAATTTCTGCCCCCTGCTCGAAACACAAGAATGCTTTTTGGAAATTTAACAATAATTTACTTGATGATAGTACCTTTAAGGACTTTTTTTTTTCCAGAAATTTGGAATATCCTGGTTGCCTCCCAAGGGAATTTCCCAAACCTCAGACAATGGTGGGATAATGCCAAAACGCACAGACTGTTCTGCCAACAATATCGTGCGTATGGTGTCCAAGACGAAAAAAAAACCACAACCTTACTTGAAGATGAATTCCTGGAATTACAGGAAAACAGCTCCAGGGAACTGCAAGTGTGAGCCACCAGGAAATGATGCAGCAAATTCATGGAAAAAGGGCCTTGCTGAATTCCATATCTGAAAGGTGAGCGCAAGATGCTTTCTTGCACCTGAAGATGAGGTACATACACAACCTTGGCCGTAGACAAGGGCAAGGGCGTCACTTGGCTTGGGTGACACCGTCACAATTTCGGTCTTTGAGGCCGGCCGATAGGCACAGTGTGGTTCTCCTGACCACGTGGCCCTTGACTTGGTTTGTCCGCACAATGTGGGCGCCTTCAGGATGAACTTTAGCCGGGGAGCGTTTGGGTGCGTGGCACCTTTGGGCGCCCCGGTCTGATACTGCCGCCCACGCGCACAACACCATGTGAGTGCACGTGGGTCCCGGCGGTCCCACTGGCCTAGCGCTACCATGTTTAGACAGCGAGATCCGTCCCCGGGCACCGGCAAGCCAGGCACGGTAGGACACCCGCGGAGCCCCGGCGGGCCAGGGGCGCGCGAGCCTACGCGTTAGCGTGCTACGGCGGAATCAACGGCTTCGGCCACGGCCGGGCCGATACTCGGCCCGGTCGCACCGGAAATGAACTGGTTCGACGCCCGCGCTAGAGAGGTCGCGGGCGACTGAGATGTTTTAACAAATAATTAATTAATTTGAGACGTCCGATTTCTAGTGTTTGGAAATTTGGAGGAGCTTGACCCTAGCCTTTCCCTTGCGAGGGCAAGGAGGAACTTAACACTTGACACTTAAGCTTAGTTTGAAGTACACCCTGCCGGCGCTCCCGGTGGGACGGTCTTCAAGCAGCCATCAATCGTCTGGATTGGTCTCCCATCTCCACTGCCTCTGACATCAATTCTTCCTGGGAATTCTTCCAAAGCAAACTGATCTCTCTCATGCACAGATTTATCCCATCTCGCCTTCAATTGTCTTACCCTTCCTCCCGTCCATGGTACACTGAATCTTGTGGTGAGGCAGTTGCCCTGAAACAACTTGCCTTTGCCTCTTGGAAGGCTAATCCAACTGAAGGAAATCTCAGTTCCTTCCACCAAGCTCGGAACAAGTGTGTGTCTACCCTCAGGAGTGCCAGGAAGCACTATCTCTCCTCACTCAAGAATGAACTCTCAAACCTGTCTCCTTCCTCCAAATCCTGGTGGCGTCTGGTCAAATCCGTTTCTGGTGTTTGTTCCCCCTCCATCCCCTCCCTTACCTCAAATGGCCACACAGTTGACATCGCACGTGACAAAGCCGAATGCCTCAACTCTGTGTTCGCCTCGAAATCCTTAGTCCCAAACCCATCTCTCTCTGTTCCCACCTTTCCCAGTCGAACCCAACTGCTCCTGGACTCTGTGTCCTTCTCTCCTGACAAGGTGGAGGAGTTTTTGTCAAACCTCGACTCTGATTCTGCAACTGGACCAGACGGCATCAGCCCACGGGTCTTAAAATCCTGCTCTGCCGCTCTATCTCACCCTCTCTCTGTTCTTTTCACCCTATCTTTTGCTCAAGGTCATCTGCCAGCATCCTGGAAATCAGCTAACATTACCGCTTTACACAAAAAAGGTGCAAAAACAGATCCTTGCAACTACAGACCAATCAGCCTGCTCCCAATTATCAGCAAAGTCATGGAATCCATCATTGCTTCGGATATGAAATCTTTCCTCTTCTCCAATGGCTTGATCTCTGATCATCAATTTGGTTTCAGACCAGGTCACTCTACTCTGGACATGCTGCTTCTGCTGTCTCAACAATGGATGGAGGTCCTCAATGCCAAACAGGAAATCAGAGCTGTCTCCCTTGACATATCAAGGGCCTTTGATACGGTCTGGCACCCAGCTCTGCTCACCAAACTCTCCTCCTATGGTATCCATGGAAATCTCCATGCATGGCTTGCGGACTTCCTCTCTGGTCGTAGTCAACGTGTGGCCCTGAATGGATTTCTCTCATCTCCCCTTCCTGTTCAGGCTGGAGTTCCCCAAGGAAGTGTGCTGGGCCCTGTGCTTTTTCTGGTCTTTATCAATGATCTCTCTGACTCTCTGGAAAATCCTCTCTATCTCTTTGCTGATGACTCCACTCTCTGCCGCTCCATTCCTCTTCCCTCAGATCGGCAGTCTGTAGCCTCCTCACTCTCTGAAGACCTGGACAAAATCACAGACTGGTCAAACAAGTGGAACATGTCTTTCAATCCTGCCAAATCTCACTCTCTTACTATGTCTCTCCGAAAAGATCGACTGGACAACCCTCCCATCTACTTTCTCAACAATCCTCTCCAAGAAGTTCTGTCACTCAAGCTTTTGGGTCTCACTATCTGCCATGATCTTTCTTGGGAAAACCACATTTCCAAGCTGGCCTCCAAAGCCAGTCGCCGACTGGGCATCCTCCGTCGTGCGAAGTCCTTCCTCGGCACACCTGAGCTCCTCACCACTTACAAGGCTTTCATCCGCAGCTCAATGGAATACTGTTCTCCCCTATGGGCTGGTGCTCCTGCCTCACACCTGGCTCGGCTTCACGCTGTTGAATCCAAAGCTTTCAAAATCATTGGAATCTCCCGCGATGAAGCTATCTCTGAGGGCCTTTCACTCACTCACCGCAGGCAGGTAGGTGGTCTTTCTGTCTTCTACCGACTCCTCTCCGGCCTTGCTCCCCCAGCTCTCTCTGTGCTCTGTCCCCCAAATATTCCTACAGGTCGCACAAGATCTGCCAGCAACCCTCTGATGGTTAAACTGCCGAAATCTCGGCTCTCTGCTCACCTTCACTCTTTCATTCCTCTTTTCTCCCGCCTGTGGAACAAACTCCCACACTCCCTTCAATCCCTCTCCTCCCTCCAGGTCTTTAAAACAGCTGTTCACCACCATCTCTTATCTTCCCCCATCCATAACCTTGATCTTTTCTACCCCCACTAATTCACCCCAGATCCACCTTGTTTGAAATTCCAACTTATTTCCTGGAAATCCTGGCAGTGTCCATATGTTTATACCTCTCCCACCCCCCCCCCCCTTCACATGCCTCCCCCCCTTCACATGCCTCCCCCCCTTCACATGCCTCCCCCCCAAAGCCCTCTCCCTCCCACAGATCTCTCGATGTCTCCATGTCTCTCGGTCCCTGCTCTCAAATGTTGTGTTTGTGTCCTTCCCCCTCTCTCCCCATCTTGTCTACCGCTCCCGATGTTATTTGTTTTATGTGTCTGTTTGTCTTTCTGTGTGATTAATGTTCGCTCTTTCACGAGCCTCGATCTTGTATACAAAAAAAAAAAAAAAAAAAAAAAAAAAAAACCTTGATGCCCCAACCAAATTCTTCTTCATCCTTAAAAGGGGGGCCTCTTCGTCAATGATTACACGCTTGCTGCATGATGGGGAACTCCTTTATGAAGATGGCAGAATCAGGGAATGCCCGGAAACATTTTAAGCAACGGTATATGCGGCATGACATTAACCAGGAGGCAATATCTGAACTTATTTCTAACCTTCCAACATTGGCGGAGGATCAGAAGCAGCAGTTGGAGGATCCTCTTAGTTTACCTGAGCTCACCGCTGCCTTGAAGGCCTTAGAACCCGATAAAGCCCTTGGACTGGATGGGGTGACCAGCGAATTTTTCCAGTGTTTTTGGGACGCCATTGGACCTCACTTATTGCAGGTATTGAATGAATGTTTAGAGGACGGACAACTGCAGTGGAGTTGCCGGAGAGCAGTCACCACTTTAATTCCTAAGAAAGCAGACACTCAACTTATTAGAGAATTGGCGTCCCATTTCTGTTTTATGTACGGATTATAAAATTTTAGCCAAAGCCTTGTCCAATCGAATGAAACCTTTTATGAATGTACTAATAGGAGAGCATCAATCCTTTTGTATCCCTGGACGTACTATTTTTAATAATGTCTTTCTTATCCGTGATACCATTCGGTTTTGTAACAATTTTAATATGAATGTTGCTCTGTTTTTCATTGACCAAGGAAAAGCCTTTGATTGTATTGACCACATGTACCTTTTTAGAGTTTTGGAGAATTTCGGTTTTGGGCCTATTTTTATGTCATATGTTCGGCTTTTGTAATATATCCAGCGTTCTTAACATTAATCAAGTATTGTGTAGCCCCATTGCTGTGCAACGGGGAGTACGGCAAGGTTGCCTGCTATCTGGACTTTTATACTCTCTTGCCATCGAACCTCTTCTGCTCCAATTACGTACGCACATTTCTGGCTTCACTGGATCAATTCCTACCACACCGCTAAAAGACTCGCCCTATCGGTGTTTCCTAGGAGATATATGGCAGGTACAGCCTTTCCTTTTTCCTTGCACCTGAAGGCATCAAATACCTCGGTATTTTCCTAGGAGACAACACCTTTGAGCAACAGAACTGGGTCGGATTACCGGACAAGGTAACGGCAGAACTAGCCCGTTGGAAAGGACTTCTTTCTCAACTTTCTTACCACGGAAGAACTCTTGTCATTAACAATCTTGTCGCCTCTATTCTATGGCATAAGATGATATGCCGACAACCGCCTGGGAGCCTTCTTAGCACACTCCAAAAGAGCATTGTCGATTTTTTCTGGAGTGGGAAACACTGGCTCCAACCCGACGTGGCATTCTTACCACTTACTGAAGGTGGCCAAGGTCTCATCGACATCTGCAGCCGGATTATGGTCTTCCGGCTTCATATCGTTCGTCAACATATATGGAGATGAAGCCCTACTCTGGAGGCCTCTGGCTAAGGCTGGTTAAAAAAAAATTCCTGTTTATCATCACTTTTTTTCAAAAAAGTGGGTAGGGCGGGAGGGTTTGTTTTTTTTGTTTTTTTTTCAGAGTGAATTTTATTGGATTATTCACCGCACAATATGTTTTTTCTTAAATATACTTGATCGGACATACATGATGAATCATGTAATTATTTCTAAACTAGTAAACCTTCGTAAGTACACACTGATGCGATTCAAATAAAGAAACCTATGTCACATTGAGTTCTGTTTACTTTTAATATTTGCTGATACATATAACAATGGTGGACCAAAACTTCGGCTTTTAAGAATAATGTCCGGTTGCCATACACGTATCTATCAGCAGCTATTGCCATAGCATACATACATATTTGACTAGAATTCCTCGCCACGAAATATCACTTCATGGTACCGGTACATGCATATTGAGCAGTTTGGCAGACATGGAAGAGGACATTAACCACATCAAAAGAATGTCTGATTCGCATTTATACATCTATCTATCAGCAGCTACTGCTATTATAGCACTCATAGATTTATCTATCTATGAGCAGCTACTGCTATTACAACACTCATAGATGTATCTATCTATGAGCAGCCACTGCTATTACAACACTCATAGATGTATCTACCTATGAGCAGCTACTGCTATTACAGCACTCATAGATGTATCTATCTATCAGCAGCTACTGCTATTATAGCACTCATAGATGTATCTATCTATCAGCAGCTACGGCTATTATAGCACTCATAGATGTATATATCTATCAGCAGCTACTGCTATTATAGCACTCATAGATGTATCTATCTATCAGCAGCTACGGCTATTATAGCACTCATAGATGTATCTATCTATCAGCAGCTACTGCTATTATAGCACTCATAGATGTATCTATCTATCAGCAGCTACGGCTATTATAGCACTCATAGATGTATCTATCTATCAGCAGCTACGGCTATTATAGCACTCATAGATGTATCTATCTATCAGCAGCTACTGCTATTATAGCACTCATAGATGTATCTATCTATCAGCAGCTACGGCTATTATAGCACTCATAGATGTATCTATCTATGAGCAGCTACTGCTATTACAGCACTCATAGATGTATCTATCTATCAGCAGCTAGGGCTATTATAGCACTCATAGATGTATCTATCTATCAGCAGCTACGGCTATTACAGCACTCATAGATGTATCTATCTATCAGCAGCTACTGCTATTACAGCACTCATAGATGTATCTATCTATCAGCAGCTACTGCTATTATAGCACTCATAGATGTATCTATCTATCAGCAGCTACTGCTATTATAGCACGCATAGATGTATCTATCTATCAGCAGCTACGGCTATTATAGCACTCATAGATGTATCTATCTATCAGCAGCTACTGCTATTATAGCACTCATAGATGTATCTATCTATCAGCAGCTACGGCTATTATAGCACTCATAGATGTATCTATCTATCAGCAGCTACTGCTATTACAGCACTCATAGATGTATCTATCTATCAGCAGCTACGGCTATTATAGCACTCATAGATGTATCTATCTATCAGCAGCTACTGCTATTACAGCACTCATAGATGTATCTATCTATCAGCAGCTACTGCTATTATAGCACTCATAGATGTATCTATCTATCAGCAGCTACTGCTATTACAGCACTCATAGATGTATCTATCTATCAGCAGCTACTGCTATTATAGCACTCATAGATGTATCTATCTATGAGCAGCTACTGCTATTACAGCACTCATAGATGTATCTATCTATCAGCAGCTACTGCTATTACAGCACTCATAGATGTACCTATCTATCAGCAGCTACTGCTATTATAGCACTCATAGATGTGTCTATCTATCAGCAGCTACTGCTATTATAGCACTCATAGATGTGTCTATCTATCAGCAGCTACTGCTATTATAGCACTCATAGATGTACCTAAAGCGCGGCGTTGAACGATACCGAGTCGCTCCAGGGTAGCGAACGCCGCTTTTGCCACCGCCAGCTTCGTCGGCTCGAGGCGGCGTGCCCGGGCGTAGACCGGTGGCCCGACGGTGGGGATGTGATGGGCCACCCCGTGCTTGACGGCCCCCGCCGAGAAGGTGGGCCGCGTGAGGGCCGGGAAGCCGGCGAGGAGGCGGGTGAATGCGTCTGCTGCCGGAAGCGTACAGACCAACGTGGCCGGAACCGAATCGTTCGGCAAGCCGCTTGGCAAGCCGCTCGTTGAGCTGGGCAACGCACAAGCGAGTGAGCTGAACGTCTCGGCCTGGACAAGACGTCTGCGCTTGACGTCGACCAGGAGCCCATTAGCGCACAGGAAGTCCGCGCCAAGCATTGCCATGGGCACGTCGGCGGTGACGAACGTCCATCGGAAAACCTGCCCTCCAAACCGCAGAGAGAGGCAGCGTTTTCCGTACGTACGGATGGGCGTCCCGTTCGCGGCAAGCAGCGCGGGGCCCCCACCCGCGGCGTGCTTGTCTGACGTGCCGGCGGGAATGACACTCACCTGCGCTCCCGTGTCGCACAGGTAACGGCGCCCGGAGAAGGTGTCCGTTATGAACAGCAGGCTGCTCGAACGGCCGGCGCTCATCGCCACTATTGAGCGCCGGCCCGGGCGTTTCCCGACCCGTTGAAGGAGCATGGCGGATGACACCGCCGAGCTTCGTGGCCGAACTTGGCGTGGAACCAGCACCAGGTGGTGGAGCTGGAGGAGCGCGGCTGGCTCCGCCAGGCCGGTGGAGTTGGCGGGTTTCCCCGCGGTGGCGGTTTTCACCGCGGCGGTGGGCGGGGTGTGGCGGCGTTCACGAGGTGCGTATCAGCATGCTGCGTATGCTGTAGAAGCTGATGCTGTGGAACATGCTGCTGAACATCAGCCTCGAGGGCCGTGACGGCCACGCCGACGCTCGCCCGCGTGTCCGAAGCGGCGAAGTACCTGTCCGCCTCGGCTGCCAATGCTCGGGGTTCCGTTAGCTCTGTCCCGGCCAACGCGAGGCGAACCTGCGCTGGAAGTTGGCGCCGGAAAAGCGCCCGGAATAGCGAACCGGGGGCTTCGTCGCCCAACAGTGACAGCATATGGTCCATTCGGACCGACGGGCGCGTCTCACCAAGCTCGGGGAGATCCAGGAGGCGGTCGGCCCGTGCGTCGTCCGTGAGGCCGAACGTGGCTAGGAGTAGCCGCTTGAGTGCCTCGTACTTGTGGCCGTCCGGTGGGTGGCGAAGGACGGACACAACTCGAGCGGCCGTGCCGGGCCCGAGGGAGGCGACGACGTGGCAATAGCGCGTGTCATCGCCGGTGAGGCACCGAAGCTGAAATTGGGCTTCGGCCTGGACGAACCAGACTTCGGCCTGAGCCTCCCAAAATTCCGGAAGTTTGACGAAGTCGGCCATGGTGATGGCGTCGCGTGTGGAAGGATCGCTCCGGCAGATCCAACGTCGAGGGTCACCAGTAAAGCGCGGCGTTACGCGCGCTGCTTGTGAGCAAGGAGGCAGCGGACAAGCGGTAACATATAAACGTCTTTATTGTAAGAGCTCACTGTAACACTGTACCGCTCCGGGCTGGGCGCCCGGTGTATATCATGAGGCCACGCCTACCCCTCGGGCGTGGCCACCGCCCACTTGGTGCGCGGAATGATGTCACCACGCCAGTGGGCTTTTGTGTCCGCCACATACCTATCTATCAGCAGCTACTGCTATTATAGCACTCATAGATGTATCTATCTATGAGCAGCTACTGCTATTATAGCACTCATAGATGTATCTATCTATGAGCAGCTACTGCTATTATAGCACTCATAGATGTATCTATCTATCAGCAACTACTGCTATTATAACACTCATAGATGTATCTATCTATCAGCAGCTACTGCTATTATAGCAGTCATAGATGTACCTATCTATCAGCAGCTACTGCTATTATAGCACTCATAGATGTGTCTATCTTTCAGCAGCTACTGCTATTACAGCACTCATAGATGTACCTATCTATCAGCAGCTACTGCTATTATAGCACTCATAGATGTGTCTATCTTTCAGCAGCTACTGCTATTACAGCACTCATAGATGTACCGATCTATCAGCAGCTACTGCTGTTATAGCACTCATAGATGTATCTATCTATGAGCAGCTACTGCTATTACAGCACTCATAGATGTATCTATCTATGAGCAGCTACTGCTATTATAGCACTCATAGATGTGTCTATCTATCAGCAGCTACTGCTATTACAGCACTCATAGATGGACCTATCTATCAGCAGCTGCTGCTATTATAGCACTCATAGATTTGTCTATCTATCAGCAGCTACTGCTATTATAGCACTCATAGATGTGTCTATCTATCAGCAGCTACTGCTATTACAGCACTCATAGATGTATCTATCTATCAGCAGCTACTGCTATTATAGCACTCATAGATGTATCTATCTATCAGCAGCTACTGCTATTATAGCACTCATAGATGTACTATCTATCAGCAGCTACTGCTATTATAGCACTCATCGATGTATCTATCTATCAGCAGCTACTGCTATTATAGCACTCATAGATGTATCTATCTATCAGTAGCTACTGCTATTATAGCACTCATAGATGTATCTATCGATCAGCAGCTACTGCTATTATAGCACTCATAGATGTATCTATCTATCAGCAGCTACTGCTATTATAGCACTCATAGATGTATCTATCTATCAGCAGCTACGGCTATTATAGCACTCATAGATGTATCTATCTATCAGCAGCTACTGCTATTATAGCACTCATAGATGTATCTATCTATGAGCAGCTACTGCTATTATAGCACTCATAGATGTATCTATCTATCAGCAGCTACTGCTATTATAGCACTCATAGATGTATCTATCTATGAGCAGATACTGCTATTATAGCACTCATAGATGTATCAATATATCAGCAGCTACTGCTATTATAGCACTCATAGATGTATCTATCTATGAGCAGCTGCTGCTATTATAGCACTCATAGATGTATCTATTTATCAGCAGCTACTGCTATTATAGCACCCATAGATGTATCTATCTATGAGCAGCTTCTGCTATTATAGCACTCATAGATGTATCTATCTATGAGCAGCTTCTGCTATTATAGCACTCATAGATGTATCTATCTATGAGCAGCTACTGCTATTATAGCACTCATAGATGTATCTATCTATCAGCAGCTACTGCTATTACAGCACTCATAGATGTATCTATCTATGAGCAGCTACTGCTATTATAGCACTCATAGATGTATCTATCTATCAGCAGCTACTGCTATTATAGCACTCATCGATGTATCTATATATCCGCAGCGACTGCTATTATAGCACTGATAGATGTATCTATCTATCAGCAGCTACTGCTATTATAGCATTCATAGATGTATCTATCTATCAGCAGCTACTGCTATTATAGCACTCATAGATGTATCTATCTATCAGCAGCTACTGCTATTATAGCATTCATAGATGTATCTATCTATCAGCAGCTACTGCTATTATAGCATTCATAGATGTATCTATCTATCAGCAGCTACTGCTATTATAGCACTCATAGATGTATCTATCTATCAGCAGCTACTGCTATTATAGCACTCATAGATGTATCTATCTATCAGCAGCTACTGCTATTATAGCACTCATAGATGTATCTATCGATCAGCAGCTACTGCTATTATAGCACTCATAGATGTATCTATCTATCAGCAGCTACTGCTATTATTAAACAAGAATGTATCAATTGAATGCAGGTTTATTAGCAACAACGATGAACAATCAATCTGCAAGACAAAGAAAGCGATGGTAGATATTAGAATAAGATAATAGATACAGAATATGCAAATAACAATGCGCAGTATTACACAAGATGAGAACGCAATAGAGAACAGCACCATACAAGAGTTGTCTATCTCCCTTTCCCAAAAACGTTCAATTGTGACACAGAATAGAACGAAAACTGGAGACCGAGAAAAAGGATCACATGAGTTTATAATTGATATTCTTCTGAATTGAATCGGGCTGGTTGGTTTGATAATTCGCTTCGGGCGGCCCGTCACCACCCGATCAATCGTCGCAGTCCTCCGAGGGCAGTTCGTAATTTCCTGGTCCATTGTGGGAGTCTTCGGTGGGTGGTTCACTATCGCCCTGTCCGACGCCGGAGTCCCCTCCAGCTGGTCCATCATCACCCGAACCGTCAAGGGGGCAGAAATAGGCAGTGACTGTGGAGGTGTGGCGGTGGTCTGCACATGTGGTTGGTTAGCGACTCTCGCGGGTGGTGTCATCGCGGTGGTGGAGCGGAGTGCCTGTGATGGTAAGCCCGGCGCAATGACATGTTGGGGTTCACCCTTCTGGGGAGTGGTAACAGGATTGAGACAGACTCTTGGAGCGGCGATGGGTTGGGTACCAGACATTAAGTATTTCGGTACGATTGGCATAACACTTGGCATAACGCTTGGCAGCATGCCACTTTTGCCAGTCGTAGTGGGAGTTGTCATGCTGAAAGGCGTAAAACGTCGCAGGAACTTACGATTCCGGAGAGTGATTCTTCCGGAGCCATCCACCTTGACAACGTATTGATCGAATTGTTTTACCTCAATCACGGTTCCGGTCCGGTCCCATTTTCGTGGTTCCAGGCCGGTCTGGTTCTGGATCCGGACATGGTCCCCGACGGCCAGTGGAGGTAGTTTTGTCGTGTGTTCAGAGAGTCTTTCGATCTCCCTGGCATGCCGAATGCGCAAAGCTTCCTCACGATTGTTGCGTGTTTCCCGCCAGGTGTCCGATGGCAAGTATCTGCCTGGGATGATGGGTATGAAGTCCTTGACTGGCCTCTTGAAGATGATCATGGCTGGAGACAACCTAGTGTCCTGATCCGGTGCATTCCGGTACTGGAGTATTGCACGTTGGAACCGATCAGTGTCTAGTTCACCATTGGAACCAGTGTTATCGGTGATCATTCTTTTCGATGTTTTGACTGCGATCTCGGCACGACAGTTGCTGTGTGGGAGGGCAGTGGATGACAACCGATGGTTAATGCCCCACCGACGCAAGAAGTCTTGGGTGTCATGTGCCGTGAATTCTGGCCCACCGTCAGATGCCAATTCGTCGGGGATACCATAAGTGGCGAAGTTCGACCGCAGACATTTCACTAGGCCTTGTGCCCCGCCAGTTGTTAGCTGAATGATTGGCCAATTAGAGTAACGATCAACGGTGACCAAATAACTCCGACCCTTGTGATGAAAGTAATCTGAACAAACGTACTGGAAAGGGTAGGCAGGTTCAGCTGAGGCTGTAGGTGGAGCGCTTGGTTGCGATGGGGCCATCCGATTGCAGTGTGAGCAGCGATTGCGCATCTCATGAATCTGGGGAGTGATTCCAGGCCAAAAGATCGAGCTGCTGGCCCGGGTGGTCATAGCCGTGACTCCTTGGTGAGCAGCATGAAGATTCTCAAGGACAAGCTTCCGTAGCTTCGGTGGGATGATAATCCTCCCCTTGTGCCATCAATGCCATCAATAGTGTAGAGGTGTTCACGGAAGGGAAAGTATTCCAAAATGGACACAGGGAAATCGTCCCGACTGGCAGGTAGACCCTGCTCAATAGAATTGAGTAACTGCAGCATCTGAGTGTCACTTGCTGTTTCGTCCCGAACATCGTCCCAAGTGACGGACCGCACAGAATCGAGCATCTTGATGGCTGCCATAGAAATAGCCATTTCCATGCCAGTGTCGTCATCTGTGGTCCACAGCCCAGTCAGGGTGTGCTGTCTTAGTGTAGTCGATGTGGCCACATCCATAATGGAGGAAATGTCATCCACCAGTGGCAGTCGTTCCGATGGTCTGGCACCCGACGGATGTCGTGAAATCGCATCTGGTACGCAGTGTCGTTTTCCCGGGATGTGGATAATTCGGAAACGATATGCTCGAGTCCTTTCTTTCAAGTTGGCAAGCCGCGTGTTATGGATGTCCTCTAATCGTCTGTCGCCAAGAAGCTTGATTAAGGGCTTGTGATCGACGGCAATAATCAGGTTCTTGCATCCCAACACAAAATACTTTACTTTTTCCAGGCTGTCCGCCACTGCTAGAGCTTCACCCTCTATCGGAGCATAGCGCGACTCCGCTGCATGGGTGAAGCGGCCTCCAGCAAGGGTGATTTTCCAGCCATCGGGGCAGCACTGTGGGGTTTCACCAGGGCATCTGCAGTGTTTTTGGAGGAGCCAGAAGCCAATCCCATCCTTCGACCAGTCAGTTGCGAGACATGTTGTCCGTTCCTTGTCAAAGATCCGGACCCCATTTGCGACTTCAGATATGATGAGTCGTTTTGATTCTTCGAATAGGGATTGTAGTGTTGCATCCCAGTAGAAGGGGGTGGAGGGTTTTAGGAGGTCCCGAAAAGGTCGCATCCTCTCGGTCATGCTGAAGCAGTATGTTACCTGATTGACTAGCCCAAACCAGGAGCGAATGTCAGTAATTGTTTTTGGTGTGGGGAAGTCCTGTATCGCTTGGAGATACCTTTGGCATGGTCGTACACTGTCCATGGTGATCTCGAATCCAGCGAATTCGACCGTGTCCTGACCAAAATGGAATTTCGTCGGATTTTGCGTAATCCCATTACGGCCACACAGGTCGAGCCAGTTGCATGTCTGAAAAAAGCTCTCTTCCAATGTGTCGCTCCACATGATGGTATCATCAATACATTTGGACTTGTTTTTGAAGTCCGATACAATTTCGTCAAATCGTCTGGAGTATCCATCACCTGAAGCGATGTAACCTTGGGGAGTGGTGCAGTAATGGTATCGGCCCCATGGTGTGATGAACGTTGTCAGATGGCGGTCACATTCTCTGATTGGAACGCTGTGATAGCCATTCCAGGCGTCTGTTACCGTCTTTTTGGTGTTATGTGGCACCGCCATTGCTTGATGGAAGGGTGACTGGGTGTGGTGGGTCTCACGTGTGCAGTGCGCATTCAGTGGTTGCAGATCAACTGTCCTCCGTGGGGTCCCATCCTTCTTTGGACAGACGACCATTCTGCTGCACCATGTCACTGGTTCACCAATTGTCACCGGTTCCAGAACCCCTAACCTGATGTCGCGATCGATACCAGCCTTGACTTCTGCCTGCCAGTGTAAGGGGACAGGCACTGGGGTGTGCACCGCTTTTGGTGTTGCCTCGGGGTCAACCATCAGTGTGAGAGGCGGACCTTCCATGTGGGGTAGTGGCTGGTGTTCGCAGACATTGAATGTGCTGCTTTTGTAGTACTCCAGTAGCCATTTCTCCAGCCTCTCTCGGTTCTCGTCAGTGGCCGGAAATGGGATAGATGTAGGCAGTGTAGGGGGAAGCGATCTTTCCGGGCAGTTACAATTTGCATCGATAACTGCTGCCACTGCAGCACCAACTGTGTTGGATTCGCCAATGGTTGGGAAGCTACTAGACACGAGGCCTAGATCGACGCATGCTTCACGACTGAGATACATGTTCCGTGTGTCAGGTGAGATGTAGCAGATTTGTCGGGTTTCAATAATGTCGCCATTGGCTGTGCGACCAGACAGGTGTAGGAGCATGGCGCCGATAATCCGGACCCTTCCACTGTTAACAGCATTCATCTTCAGGTTGACAGGTAACAGGTCTTCATTACACAGCCCGAGTTTGTGGAAAATATTAAGTCCTGTGAGGCAGCTTTGACAGCCAGTGTCGGCCATGGCCTGGAGCCTGGCCGATTTTGGTCGGGATGACAGTGGCTGGCCGAAATGGTCATAAGCTTCCTTATCGATCCGTGCTATGAGTTTTATGTACGGCTGTGGTTGAGACTTCTTCTTGGTCCAGCCAGAGAGGTGGTCAAATATATGGTGGTCGAGGTGTAGTGGAGTTGACAAGGTGGCCATGGCCCTTTTAATTTGCGGCTTCCAAATGGCCATTTCTCGTTCCGTGACAGAGCAGAGGAGATCGTGGACCTGGCTGCTTTCTTCCACATCATGAGCATCCATTGATTTGTCCGTAGATTTGTTGTCCGCCTTTTTCGTGCCTCCCCGGCAGACATGTGCAAAATGGCCGCGAGTGGCGCATTTACTGCATGTTTTCCCGTAGGCATTGCAGAATTGACGCCTTTGGTCGATGTTCGGCTGTTTGCCATGACCAGTGTTGCCGCAATAACTACAAATGGCCGCCTGCTTGTCGGTAGTGATCAGGGCTCTTTTGTTCTTCCAGTTTTTGTATTGGCTTGCGCCATGAGCGCCTTCACTATCGAGCAAGGCATTCTGGGAACGTTTCCCTGCTTCCTTGGCCTCGACGAAAATGAGAACTTCCTCCAAGCTCATGTTCTGATTTTGATCGCCGAGAATGTCCTGTTGTATATCTTGATCGGCGAGTCCCCGACATAGGACATCGCGAACCATGTCCTTGGTGTAGTCGACATCAGTAGGGGGATTGCATGAGCATACAACAGAAAACTTGCAGATCTCAGCTTGACCAGCCAGACGGGCTGCGTAGGTACGAATTGGTTCTTCTCGGTCCTGTCGCATGTTGTGGAGGTTGACGCGGGACACCATAGTATTCTCCTCTCGGACAGCAAGGGACCGAATGGCTTGTAGTATAGCTGCCTCGTCCTTGATTTCAATGCGTGGGCTGCTGCGGTGGAGGTCACGTCGTAGGTTAGCATCACAACATTCAAGGAGTTGAACGCGAACATCATTGCCGATTATCTGGGTCGCTGCCTTGTAACCATCCCATCTTCTGGTGAAATATTGCCAATCTTCGCTGGTACCGCCGGTTTGGATACGAGGACGGCTGACTTTGTCCGGTTTGGCTGGTGCAATGGACGTGTGAGTCATGGCGTGGATGGAGAGCTGGATAGCAGCAACGGCATTGTCGGTGCTGTCAGTAACGTAGACACAGCTCGGGAAGGGGCAGACTGCAGCAGGCATCTTCAGATGAGTTGATTGTTCATAAACAAGAATGTATCAATTGAATGCAGGTTTATTAGCAACAACGATGAACAATCAATCTGCAAGACAAAGAAAGCGATGGTAGATATTAGAATAAGATAATAGATACAGAATATGCAAATAACAATGCGCAGTATTACACAAGATGAGAACGCAATAGAGAACAGCACCATACAAGAGTTGTCTAATTATAGCACTCATAGATGTATCTATCTATCAGCAGCTACTGCTATTATAGCACTCATAGATGTATCTCTCTATCTGCAGCTACTGCTATTATAGCACTCATAGATGTATCTATCTATCAGCAGCTACTGCTATTATAGCACTCATAGATGTATCTCTCTATCTGCAGCTACTGCTATTATAGCACTCATAGATGTATCTATCTATCAGCAGCTACTGCTATTATAGCACTCATAGATGTATCTATCTATCAGCAGCTACTGCTATTATAGCACTCATAGATGTATCTATCTATGAGCAGCTACTGCTATAATAGCACTCATAGATGTATCTATATATCAGCAGCTACTGCTATAATAGCACTCATAGATGTATCTATATATCAGCAGCTACTGCTATTATAGCACTCATAGATGTATCTATCTATCAGCAGCTACTGCTATTATAGCACTCACAGATGTATCTATCTATGAGCAGCTACTGCTATTATAGCACTCGTAGATGTATCTATCTATCAGCAGCTACTGCTATTATAGCACTCATAGATGTATCTATCTATCAGCAGCTACTGCTATTATAGCACTCATAGATGTATCTATCTATCAGCAGCTACTGCTATTATAGCACTCATAGATGTATCTATCTATCAGCAGCTACTGCTATTATAGCACTCATAGATGTATCTATCTATCAGCAGCTACTGCTATTATAGCACTCGTAGATGTATCTATCTATCAGCAGCTACTGCTATTATAGCACTCATAGATGTATCTATCTATCAGCAGCTACTGCTATTATAGCACTCATAGATGTATCTATCTATCAGCAGCTACTGCTATTATAGCACTCTTAGATGTATCTATCTATCAGCAGCTACTGCTATTATAGTGTAGCGGCTACCGCTGGGTTTTCACAATCGCCTTGCACCTATCAAGGACGCGGAGCGATCACCATGCCGGGCTCGTCCAGGACGCCCGGGCAGGCTCGCCCTCAACTTGCCAGGCCGCAGCCAGGACGCTCGGCCACGCCCCCTCTCGCCTTTCCTGGGCAAACGCTCCGGGATAATGTGTGTATATATATTGCTGCCCTATAAACGGGCTTTTGAGAGTACCTGAGTGTTTTGTTTGAATAAAGCAACTCGGACGAATTCCAGCTTTTTGTCGTGTCCATTCTTCCGATCGACGTGGGAGCCCGAGCTCCTTCATTGGTGACCTACCGACATGGACACGGCAGTGGCCCTTAAACTGCCTACCTTCTGGGATGCTCACGCGGCGGTTTGGTTCGCACAGGCGGACTCCCTGTTCGCCCTGCGAGGCATCACGGCCGACGACACCCGCTTCCACCATGTGGTAGCAGCGCTCGGTTCAGCCACCGCGGCCCGCGCCCTGAGCCTCCTCGAGAGCCCGCCAGCCGCTGACAAATACGGCACGATTAAAAAGCTTCTCCTCGACGCTTTCGCCCTCCCATCGGCGGAACGCGCACGGCGCCTGCTCGACCTGCCCGAGCTCGGCGACACGCGCCCTTCCGAGCGAATGGACTACATGCTTTCGCTGTTCGGCGAGCACTCTCTGGCATACCTGTTCCGGGAGTTGTTCCTCCGTCAGCTGCCTAGCCCGGTACGCCTCGCCCTGGCAAGCACGACGATCACGGATCCCCGTGCCCTTGTCAGGGAAGCCGACAAGATCTCCGCCGCAGGCCAGCGCATCGCAGCAGCGACCTGGGGCCCACCGCCGTCCGACGCAACACCCATGGCGCCCAAGCACCCGGCACGGTCGACAACCGAACTGCCGATGCAATTGGCGGCCGCTACACCGAGCCGACCACCTCCAGCACGACGACCGGGGCCTCCACCTGACCAAGCGTGGTGTTACTATCATGCCAGGTTCGGACAGAAGGCCCGGACATGCCAACCCCCGTGCACCTTCGGCAGGCCGGGAAACGGCCGGGCCGGCGTTCATTACCAGCCATGAGCGCCGGCCACACGGGCAACTTACTGTTCATCACGGATAAAGCGTCCGGACGGCGCTTCCTGTGCGACACCGGCGCCCAACTAAGCGTCATACCCGCCTCTGACCAGGACAGGCAGTCCGCGGTTTGCGGCCCCTCCTTGGTTGCGGCCAACGGATCGGCCATCCGCACCTTCGGCCCGTGCAACGTCACCCTCTGCTTCGGCGGCCAATGCTTTGCTTGGACGTTTGTAACCGCAAACGTGCCCATGGCTCTGCTAGGCGTGGACTTCCTCTGCGCACACGGACTGCTGGTGGACGTCCAACGGCGTCGTTTAATCAACGCCGAAACCTTCAGCTCCCTGGTATGCACATTGAGCAGCTCCGCGCCGACCGAGCTGGCATGCGCCCTCCCGGCGGTGAATGAGTTTGCTCGCCTGCTCACGGAGTTCCCGGCCCTCACGCGGCCGACGTTTTCGGCCGTCGCAGTACGGCATGGGATCGAGCACCACATACCAACCACGGGCCCGCCGGTCTACGCCAGAGCCCGCCGCCTCGACCCAGCCAAGCTCGCCATGGCCAAAGCCGAGTTCGACGCTTTAGAACACCTCGGCATCGTGCGGCGCTCCGATAGCGCGTGGGCTTCGCCACTACACATCGTCCCAAAGCCAGGGGGCGGCTGGCGCCCATGTGGCGACTACCGCCGCCTTAACGACGCTACCACCCCCGACAGGTATCCGATCCCGCACATCCAAGACTTCTCCGCCCGTCTGGCGGGACGGGTCATTTTTTCGAAAATTGATCTCATACGGGGATATAACCAGGTACCTGTCAGGGCGGCCGACGTCCCTAAAACGGCAGTCATCACGCCGTTCGGCTTATTCGAATTCTTACGGATACCGTTTGGTCTCAAGAACGCGGCTCAGGCGTTCCAGCGCTTGATGGACGGCGTGCTGCGTGACCTGCCATTCCTTTTCGTTTACCTGGACGACATCCTCGTCGCCAGCACGTCCCGGGCCGAGCACCTCCTCCACCTCCGAACACTGTTCGGGCGCCTCAGCGAGCACGGCCTCATCGTCAACCCGGCCAAATGCCACTTCGGCACGACGGCCGTTGATTTTTTGGGCCACCACATCACCAAGAACGGGGCCGTGCCGCTGCCAACCAAGGTCGAGGCCATCACCACGTTCCCGCGCCCCCGCACCATAAAGGCCCTGCAGGAATTCCTGGGAATGGTGAATTTTTATCACCGCTTCGTGCCCCGCGCTGCTCAACTCATGCGGCCCCTCTACGAAGCCCTCCGGGGCAAGCCGGCCAAGCACGACATCGCCTGGTCCGCAGCAATGGACGCGACCTTCCAAAGCTCAAAGCGGGCCCTCGCCGACGCAACACTGCTCGCTCATCCGGTGCTCAACGCTCCCATCGCCCTCACCACGGATGCCTCCGACTACGCGGTTGGCGCCGTACATGAGCAATGGGTGAACGGGGTTTGGCAGCCACTCGCTTTTTTCAGCCGGCAGCTCCGGCCGAACGAGCTCAAATACAGCACGTTTGACCGTGAGCTCCTCGGTCTACACCTGGCCGTCCGCCATTTCCGCCACCTCCTGGAGGGCCGACCTTTCACGGCGTTCGTCGACCACAAGCCGTTGGTTTACGCAATGGCCAAGGTCACGGAGCCGTGGTCGGCCCGCCAACAGCGCCACCTCTCCGCCGTGTCGGAGTTTACCACGGACATCCGGCACGTCGCCGGCAAAAACAACGCCGTGGCCGACTGTCTTTCCCGGGCCAGCGCGAACGCGGTCCACCTGGGCGTGGACTTCGCGCTTATGGCGGCGGACCAAACCACCGACACCACGGTGCAAGCCCTCCGGGCGGCGGACACGGGCCTCCGCCTGGCCGACATCCCCTTCGCGGACACTGTCCTGCTCTGCGACGTCTCCCAAGGCCAGCCTCGCCCCATCGTGCCCGTCACCTGGCAACGCCGCATCTTCACCTCCCTCCACGGCCTTTCCCACCCGGGCCGGAAAGCTTCCCAGAAGCTGGTGTCGGCGCGATTCATCTGGCACGGCCTTCGTCGGGACGTCCGCGATTGGACCAGCACCTGCACAGCCTGCCAACGGGCCAAGGTCCACCGATACACCCAGGCCCCGCTGGCACCTTTCACCGTGCCCGAACGACGTTTCGACCACGTCAACGTGGATCTGGTGGGCCCCCTCCCCCCGTCATGGGGGTTCACACACCTGCTCACCATGGTGGACAGGACCATCAGGTGGCCGGAGGCCGTTCCCCTCGTCTCCACCACCACCGCCGACGTGGCGCAGGCTTTCATCGCCACCTGGGTCGCCCGCTTCGGCGCACCGGCGGACATCTCGTCAGACCGCGGACCACAGTTCACCTCCGAGCTGTGGGGCGCGGTCGCCCGCAACCTGGGGGTCAAGCTCCACCGTACTACGGCCTACCACCCCCAAGCAAACGGGTTGTGCGAGCGATTCCACCGCTCCATGAAGGCCGCGCTCATGGCCGGCCTTCAAGACGGCGGTTGGGCCGACCGGCTGCCGTGGGTCCTTTTGGGCCTCCGCACGGCCCCCAAGGAGGACCTCCAGGCATCCACCGCCGAGCTTGTCTATGGCCAGGCGCTACGCGTCCCGGGGGAATTCGTGCCCGACGCTACCAGTCCCTGGTCCGCAGCTCACCAGCGCTCGGACCTCCAGGAGGCCGCCCGACGGTTTGCCCCCGTGCCAACATCCCACCACGGTGACCCCCAGTCCTACGTCCCCCCAGCACTTCGCACAGCGGAGTATGTTTTTGTGCGTCACGACGCACATCGGGGGCCACTCCGGCCGCCGTACGACGGGCCCTTCCGGGTCCTGCGACGGGACGACAAGTCGTTCGTCATCGACATCGGCGGCAGGTCGGACCGGATTGCGGTGGACCGCCTCAAGCCGGCGCACGTGGACGTCGACCAACCACCACGGGTGGCCCTTCCGCCGCGGCGAGGCCGCCCCCTGTCCACGGTGCCCCCCACCCGACCGCCCACCACCACACCGGACCCCCCCCCCCCAAGACCCGCCAGGGGTCGCTTCGGCCGGGTCATCAGGACCCCCCTCAAATTGACCCTGCCGGTGCAAGTCGATTCTGGGGGGACGTGTGTAGCGGCTACCGCTGGGTTTTCACAATCGCCTTGCACCTATCAAGGACGCGGAGCGATCACCATGCCGGGCTCGTCCAGGACGCCCGGGCAGGCCCGCGCTCAACTTGCCAGGCCTCGGTCGGGACGCCCGGGCATGCCCCCTCTCGCCTTTCCTGGGCAAACGCTCCGGGATAATGTGTGTATATATATTGCTGCCCGATAAACGGGCTTTTGAGAGTACCTGAGTGTTTTGTTTGAATAAAGCAACTCAGACGAATTCCAGCTTTTTGTCGCGTCCATTCTTCCGATCGACGTGGGAGCCCGAGCTCCTTCAATAGCACTTATAGATGTATCTATCTATGAGCAGCTCCTGCTATTATAGCACTCATAGATGTATCTATATATCAGCAGCTACTGCTATTATAGCACTCATAGATGTATCTATATAACAGCAGCTCCTGCTATTATAGCACTCATAGATGTATCTATATAACAGCAGTTCCTGCTATTATAGCACTCATAGATGTATCTATCTATGAGCAGCTACTGCTATTATAGCACTCATAGATGTATCTATCTATCAGCAGCTCCTGCTATTATAGCACTCATAGATGTATCTATCCATCAGCAGCTACTGCTATTATAGCACTCATAGATGTATCTATATATCAGCAGCTCCTGCTATTATAGCACTCATAGATGTATCTATCTATCAGCAGCTCCTGCTATTATAGCACTCATAGATGTATCTATCTATCAGCAGCTACTGCTATTATAGCACTCATAGATGTATCTATATAACAGCAGCTACTGCTATTATAGCACTCATAGATGTATCTATATAACAGCAGCTACTGCTATTATAGCACTCATAGATGTATCTATATATCAGCAGCGACTGCTATTATAGCACTCATAGATGTATCTATCTATCAGCAGCTACTGCTATTATAGCACTCATAGATGTATCTATCTATCAGCAGCGACTGCTATTATAGCACTCATAGATGTATCTATATATCAGCAGCTACTGCTATTATAGCACTCATAGATGTATCTATATATCAGCAGCTACTGCTATTATAGCACTCATAGATGTATCTATATATCAGCAGCTACTGCTATTATAGCACTCATGGATGTATCTATATATCAGCAGCTACTGCTATTATAGCACTCATAGATGTATCTAAATATCAGCAGCTACTGCTATTATAGCACTCATAGATGTATCTATATATCAGCAGCTACTGCTATTATAGCACTCATAGATGTATCTATATATCAGCAGCTGCTGCTATTATAGCACTCATAGATTTGTCTATCTATCAGCAGCTACTGCTATTATAGCACTCATAAATGTGTTTATCTATCAGCAGCTACTGCTATTATAGCACTCATAGATTTGTCTATCTGTCAGCAGCTACTGCTATTATAGCACTCATAGATGTATCTATATATCAGCAGCTACTGCTATTATAGCACTCATAGATGTGTCTATCTATCAGCAGCTACTGCTATTATAGCACTCATAGATGTATCTATATATCAGCAGCTACTGCTATTATAGCACTCATAGATGTATCTATCTATCAGCAGCGACTGCTATAATAGCACTCATAGATGTGTCTATCTATCAGCAGCTACTGCTATTATAGCACTCATAGATGTGTCTATCTATCAGCAGCTACTGCTATTATAGCACTCATAGATGTATCTATCTATCAGCAGCTACTGCTATTATAGCACTCATAGATGCATCTATATATCAGCAGCTACTGCTATTATAGCACTCATAGATGTATCTATATATCAGCAGCTACTGCTATTATAGCACTCATAGATGTATCTATATATCAGCAGCTACTGCTATTATAGCACTCATAGATGTATCTATATATCAGCAGCTACTGCTATTATAGCACTCATAGATGTGTCTATCTATCAGCAGCTACTGCTATTATAGCACTCATAGATTTGTCTATCTATCAGCAGCTACTGCTATTATAGCACTCATAGATGTATCTATCTATCAGCAGCTACTGCTATTATAGCACTCATAGATGTATCTATCTATCAGCAGCTACTGCTATTACAGCACTCATAGATGTATCTATCTATCAGCAGCTACTGCTATTATAGCACTCATAGATGTGTCTATCTATCAGCAGCTACTGCTATTATAGCACTCATAGATGTATCTATCTATGAGCAGCTACTGCTATTATAGCACTCATAGATGTATCTATCTATCAGCAGCTACTGCTATTACAGCACTCACAGATGTATCTATCTATGAGCAGCTACTGCTATTACAGCACTCACAGATGTATCTATCTATGAGCAGCTACTGCTATTACAGCACTCATATATGTATCTATCTATCAGCAGCTACTGCTATTACAGCACTCATATATGTATATATCTATCAGCAGCTACTGCTATTACAGCACTCATATATGTATCTATCTATCAGCAGCTACTGCTATTACAGCACTCATATATGTATCTATCTATCAGCAGCTACTGCTATTACAGCACTCATAGATGTATCTATATATCAGCAGCTACTGCTATTACAGCACTCATATATGTATATATCTATCAGCAGCTACTGCTATTATAGCACTCATAGATGTGTCTATCTATCAGCAGCTACTGCTATTATAGCACTCATAGATGTATCTCTCTATCTGCAGCTACTGCTATTATAGCACTCATAGATGTATCTATCTATCAGCAGCTACTGCTATTATAGCACTCATAGATGTATCTCTCTATCTGCAGCTACTGCTATTATAGCACTCATAGATGTATCTATCTATCAGCAGCTACTGCTATTATAGCACTCATAGATGTATCTATCTATCAGCAGCTACTGCTATTATAGCACTCATAGATGTATCTATCTATGAGCAGCTACTGCTATAATAGCACTCATAGATGTATCTATATATCAGCAGCTACTGCTATAATAGCACTCATAGATGTATCTATATATCAGCAGCTACTGCTATTATAGCACTCATAGATGTATCTATCTATCAGCAGCTACTGCTATTATAGCACTCACAGATGTATCTATCTATGAGCAGCTACTGCTATTATAGCACTCGTAGATGTATCTATCTATCAGCAGCTACTGCTATTATAGCACTCATAGATGTATCTATCTATCAGCAGCTACTGCTATTATAGCACTCATAGATGTATCTATCTATCAGCAGCTACTGCTATTATAGCACTCATAGATGTATCTATCTATCAGCAGCTACTGCTATTATAGCACTCATAGATGTATCTATCTATCAGCAGCTACTGCTATTATAGCACTCGTAGATGTATCTATCTATCAGCAGCTACTGCTATTATAGCACTCATAGATGTATCTATCTATCAGCAGCTACTGCTATTATAGCACTCATAGATGTATCTATCTATCAGCAGCTACTGCTATTATAGCACTCTTAGATGTATCTATCTATCAGCAGCTACTGCTATTATAGTGTAGCGGCTACCGCTGGGTTTTCACAATCGCCTTGCACCTATCAAGGACGCGGAGCGATCACCATGCCGGGCTCGTCCAGGACGCCCGGGCAGGCTCGCCCTCAACTTGCCAGGCCGCAGCCAGGACGCTCGGCCACGCCCCCTCTCGCCTTTCCTGGGCAAACGCTCCGGGATAATGTGTGTATATATATTGCTGCCCTATAAACGGGCTTTTGAGAGTACCTGAGTGTTTTGTTTGAATAAAGCAACTCGGACGAATTCCAGCTTTTTGTCGTGTCCATTCTTCCGATCGACGTGGGAGCCCGAGCTCCTTCATTGGTGACCTACCGACATGGACACGGCAGTGGCCCTTAAACTGCCTACCTTCTGGGATGCTCACGCGGCGGTTTGGTTCGCACAGGCGGACTCCCTGTTCGCCCTGCGAGGCATCACGGCCGACGACACCCGCTTCCACCATGTGGTAGCAGCGCTCGGTTCAGCCACCGCGGCCCGCGCCCTGAGCCTCCTCGAGAGCCCGCCAGCCGCTGACAAATACGGCACGATTAAAAAGCTTCTCCTCGACGCTTTCGCCCTCCCATCGGCGGAACGCGCACGGCGCCTGCTCGACCTGCCCGAGCTCGGCGACACGCGCCCTTCCGAGCGAATGGACTACATGCTTTCGCTGTTCGGCGAGCACTCTCTGGCATACCTGTTCCGGGAGTTGTTCCTCCGTCAGCTGCCTAGCCCGGTACGCCTCGCCCTGGCAAGCACGACGATCACGGATCCCCGTGCCCTTGTCAGGGAAGCCGACAAGATCTCCGCCGCAGGCCAGCGCATCGCAGCAGCGACCTGGGGCCCACCGCCGTCCGACGCAACACCCATGGCGCCCAAGCACCCGGCACGGTCGACAACCGAACTGCCGATGCAATTGGCGGCCGCTACACCGAGCCGACCACCTCCAGCACGACGACCGGGGCCTCCACCTGACCAAGCGTGGTGTTACTATCATGCCAGGTTCGGACAGAAGGCCCGGACATGCCAACCCCCGTGCACCTTCGGCAGGCCGGGAAACGGCCGGGCCGGCGTTCATTACCAGCCATGAGCGCCGGCCACACGGGCAACTTACTGTTCATCACGGATAAAGCGTCCGGACGGCGCTTCCTGTGCGACACCGGCGCCCAACTAAGCGTCATACCCGCCTCTGACCAGGACAGGCAGTCCGCGGTTTGCGGCCCCTCCTTGGTTGCGGCCAACGGATCGGCCATCCGCACCTTCGGCCCGTGCAACGTCACCCTCTGCTTCGGCGGCCAATGCTTTGCTTGGACGTTTGTAACCGCAAACGTGCCCATGGCTCTGCTAGGCGTGGACTTCCTCTGCGCACACGGACTGCTGGTGGACGTCCAACGGCGTCGTTTAATCAACGCCGAAACCTTCAGCTCCCTGGTATGCACATTGAGCAGCTCCGCGCCGACCGAGCTGGCATGCGCCCTCCCGGCGGTGAATGAGTTTGCTCGCCTGCTCACGGAGTTCCCGGCCCTCACGCGGCCGACGTTTTCGGCCGTCGCAGTACGGCATGGGATCGAGCACCACATACCAACCACGGGCCCGCCGGTCTACGCCAGAGCCCGCCGCCTCGACCCAGCCAAGCTCGCCATGGCCAAAGCCGAGTTCGACGCTTTAGAACACCTCGGCATCGTGCGGCGCTCCGATAGCGCGTGGGCTTCGCCACTACACATCGTCCCAAAGCCAGGGGGCGGCTGGCGCCCATGTGGCGACTACCGCCGCCTTAACGACGCTACCACCCCCGACAGGTATCCGATCCCGCACATCCAAGACTTCTCCGCCCGTCTGGCGGGACGGGTCATTTTTTCGAAAATTGATCTCATACGGGGATATAACCAGGTACCTGTCAGGGCGGCCGACGTCCCTAAAACGGCAGTCATCACGCCGTTCGGCTTATTCGAATTCTTACGGATACCGTTTGGTCTCAAGAACGCGGCTCAGGCGTTCCAGCGCTTGATGGACGGCGTGCTGCGTGACCTGCCATTCCTTTTCGTTTACCTGGACGACATCCTCGTCGCCAGCACGTCCCGGGCCGAGCACCTCCTCCACCTCCGAACACTGTTCGGGCGCCTCAGCGAGCACGGCCTCATCGTCAACCCGGCCAAATGCCACTTCGGCACGACGGCCGTTGATTTTTTGGGCCACCACATCACCAAGAACGGGGCCGTGCCGCTGCCAACCAAGGTCGAGGCCATCACCACGTTCCCGCGCCCCCGCACCATAAAGGCCCTGCAGGAATTCCTGGGAATGGTGAATTTTTATCACCGCTTCGTGCCCCGCGCTGCTCAACTCATGCGGCCCCTCTACGAAGCCCTCCGGGGCAAGCCGGCCAAGCACGACATCGCCTGGTCCGCAGCAATGGACGCGACCTTCCAAAGCTCAAAGCGGGCCCTCGCCGACGCAACACTGCTCACTCATCCGGTGCTCAACGCTCCCATCGCCCTCACCACGGATGCCTCCGACTACGCGGTTGGCGCCGTACATGAGCAATGGGTGAACGGGGTTTGGCAGCCACTCGCTTTTTTCAGCCGGCAGCTCCGGCCGAACGAGCTCAAATACAGCACGTTTGACCGTGAGCTCCTCGGTCTACACCTGGCCGTCCGCCATTTCCGCCACCTCCTGGAGGGCCGACCTTTCACGGCGTTCGTCGACCACAAGCCGTTGGTTTACGCAATGGCCAAGGTCACGGAGCCGTGGTCGGCCCGCCAACAGCGCCACCTCTCCGCCGTGTCGGAGTTTACCACGGACATCCGGCACGTCGCCGGCAAAAACAACGCCGTGGCCGACTGTCTTTCCCGGGCCAGCGCGAACGCGGTCCACCTGGGCGTGGACTTCGCGCTTATGGCGGCGGACCAAACCACCGACACCACGGTGCAAGCCCTCCGGGCGGCGGACACGGGCCTCCGCCTGGCCGACATCCCCTTCGCGGACACTGTCCTGCTCTGCGACGTCTCCCAAGGCCAGCCTCGCCCCATCGTGCCCGTCACCTGGCAACGCCGCATCTTCACCTCCCTCCACGGCCTTTCCCACCCGGGCCGGAAAGCTTCCCAGAAGCTGGTGTCGGCGCGATTCATCTGGCACGGCCTTCGTCGGGACGTCCGCGATTGGACCAGCACCTGCACAGCCTGCCAACGGGCCAAGGTCCACCGATACACCCAGGCCCCGCTGGCACCTTTCACCGTGCCCGAACGACGTTTCGACCACGTCAACGTGGATCTGGTGGGCCCCCTCCCCCCGTCATGGGGGTTCACACACCTGCTCACCATGGTGGACAGGACCATCAGGTGGCCGGAGGCCGTTCCCCTCGTCTCCACCACCACCGCCGACGTGGCGCAGGCTTTCATCGCCACCTGGGTCGCCCGCTTCGGCGCACCGGCGGACATCTCGTCAGACCGCGGACCACAGTTCACCTCCGAGCTGTGGGGCGCGGTCGCCCGCAACCTGGGGGTCAAGCTCCACCGTACTACGGCCTACCACCCCCAAGCAAACGGGTTGTGCGAGCGATTCCACCGCTCCATGAAGGCCGCGCTCATGGCCGGCCTTCAAGACGGCGGTTGGGCCGACCGGCTGCCGTGGGTCCTTTTGGGCCTCCGCACGGCCCCCAAGGAGGACCTCCAGGCATCCACCGCCGAGCTTGTCTATGGCCAGGCGCTACGCGTCCCGGGGGAATTCGTGCCCGACGCTACCAGTCCCTGGTCCGCAGCTCACCAGCGCTCGGACCTCCAGGAGGCCGCCCGACGGTTTGCCCCCGTGCCAACATCCCACCACGGTGACCCCCAGTCCTACGTCCCCCCAGCACTTCGCACAGCGGAGTATGTTTTTGTGCGTCACGACGCACATCGGGGGCCACTCCGGCCGCCGTACGACGGGCCCTTCCGGGTCCTGCGACGGGACGACAAGTCGTTCGTCATCGACATCGGCGGCAGGTCGGACCGGATTGCGGTGGACCGCCTCAAGCCGGCGCACGTGGACGTCGACCAACCACCACGGGTGGCCCTTCCGCCGCGGCGAGGCCGCCCCCTGTCCACGGTGCCCCCCACCCGACCGCCCACCACCACACCGGACCCCCCCCCCCAAGACCCGCCAGGGGTCGCTTCGGCCGGGTCATCAGGACCCCCCTCAAATTGACCCTGCCGGTGCAAGTCGATTCTGGGGGGACGTGTGTAGCGGCTACCGCTGGGTTTTCACAATCGCCTTGCACCTATCAAGGACGCGGAGCGATCACCATGCCGGGCTCGTCCAGGACGCCCGGGCAGGCCCGCGCTCAACTTGCCAGGCCTCGGTCGGGACGCCCGGGCATGCCCCCTCTCGCCTTTCCTGGGCAAACGCTCCGGGATAATGTGTGTATATATATTGCTGCCCGATAAACGGGCTTTTGAGAGTACCTGAGTGTTTTGTTTGAATAAAGCAACTCAGACGAATTCCAGCTTTTTGTCGCGTCCATTCTTCCGATCGACGTGGGAGCCCGAGCTCCTTCAATAGCACTTATAGATGTATCTATCTATGAGCAGCTCCTGCTATTATAGCACTCATAGATGTATCTATATATCAGCAGCTACTGCTATTATAGCACTCATAGATGTATCTATATAACAGCAGCTCCTGCTATTATAGCACTCATAGATGTATCTATATAACAGCAGTTCCTGCTATTATAGCACTCATAGATGTATCTATCTATGAGCAGCTACTGCTATTATAGCACTCATAGATGTATCTATCTATCAGCAGCTCCTGCTATTATAGCACTCATAGATGTATCTATCCATCAGCAGCTACTGCTATTATAGCACTCATAGATGTATCTATATATCAGCAGCTCCTGCTATTATAGCACTCATAGATGTATCTATCTATCAGCAGCTCCTGCTATTATAGCACTCATAGATGTATCTATCTATCAGCAGCTACTGCTATTATAGCACTCATAGATGTATCTATATAACAGCAGCTACTGCTATTATAGCACTCATAGATGTATCTATATAACAGCAGCTACTGCTATTATAGCACTCATAGATGTATCTATATATCAGCAGCGACTGCTATTATAGCACTCATAGATGTATCTATCTATCAGCAGCTACTGCTATTATAGCACTCATAGATGTATCTATCTATCAGCAGCGACTGCTATTATAGCACTCATAGATGTATCTATATATCAGCAGCTACTGCTATTATAGCACTCATAGATGTATCTATATATCAGCAGCTACTGCTATTATAGCACTCATAGATGTATCTATATATCAGCAGCTACTGCTATTATAGCACTCATGGATGTATCTATATATCAGCAGCTACTGCTATTATAGCACTCATAGATGTATCTAAATATCAGCAGCTACTGCTATTATAGCACTCATAGATGTATCTATATATCAGCAGCTACTGCTATTATAGCACTCATAGATGTATCTATATATCAGCAGCTGCTGCTATTATAGCACTCATAGATTTGTCTATCTATCAGCAGCTACTGCTATTATAGCACTCATAAATGTGTTTATCTATCAGCAGCTACTGCTATTATAGCACTCATAGATTTGTCTATCTGTCAGCAGCTACTGCTATTATAGCACTCATAGATGTATCTATATATCAGCAGCTACTGCTATTATAGCACTCATAGATGTGTCTATCTATCAGCAGCTACTGCTATTATAGCACTCATAGATGTATCTATATATCAGCAGCTACTGCTATTATAGCACTCATAGATGTATCTATCTATCAGCAGCGACTGCTATAATAGCACTCATAGATGTGTCTATCTATCAGCAGCTACTGCTATTATAGCACTCATAGATGTGTCTATCTATCAGCAGCTACTGCTATTATAGCACTCATAGATGTATCTATCTATCAGCAGCTACTGCTATTATAGCACTCATAGATGCATCTATATATCAGCAGCTACTGCTATTATAGCACTCATAGATGTATCTATATATCAGCAGCTACTGCTATTATAGCACTCATAGATGTATCTATATATCAGCAGCTACTGCTATTATAGCACTCATAGATGTATCTATATATCAGCAGCTACTGCTATTATAGCACTCATAGATGTGTCTATCTATCAGCAGCTACTGCTATTATAGCACTCATAGATTTGTCTATCTATCAGCAGCTACTGCTATTATAGCACTCATAGATGTATCTATCTATCAGCAGCTACTGCTATTATAGCACTCATAGATGTATCTATCTATCAGCAGCTACTGCTATTACAGCACTCATAGATGTATCTATCTATCAGCAGCTACTGCTATTATAGCACTCATAGATGTGTCTATCTATCAGCAGCTACTGCTATTATAGCACTCATAGATGTATCTATCTATGAGCAGCTACTGCTATTATAGCACTCATAGATGTATCTATCTATCAGCAGCTACTGCTATTACAGCACTCACAGATGTATCTATCTATGAGCAGCTACTGCTATTACAGCACTCACAGATGTATCTATCTATGAGCAGCTACTGCTATTACAGCACTCATATATGTATCTATCTATCAGCAGCTACTGCTATTACAGCACTCATATATGTATATATCTATCAGCAGCTACTGCTATTACAGCACTCATATATGTATCTATCTATCAGCAGCTACTGCTATTACAGCACTCATATATGTATCTATCTATCAGCAGCTACTGCTATTACAGCACTCATAGATGTATCTATATATCAGCAGCTACTGCTATTACAGCACTCATATATGTATATATCTATCAGCAGCTACTGCTATTACAGTACTCATATATGTATCTATCTATCAGCAGCTACTGCTATTACAGCACTCATATATGTATCTATCTATCAGCAGCTACTGCTATTACAGCACTCATAGATGTATCTATATATCAGCAGCTACTGCTATTATAGCACTCACAGCTGTATCTATCTATGAGCAGCTATTGCTATTACAGCACTCATATATGTATCTATCTATGAGCAGCCTCTGCTATTATAGCACTCATAGATGTATCTATCTATCAGCAGCTACTGCTATTACAGCACTCATAGATGTATCTATATATCAGCAGCTACTGCTATTATAGCACTCACAGATGTATCTATCTATGAGCAGCTACTGCTATTACAGCACTCATATATGTATCTATCTGTCAGCAGCTACTGCTATTATAGCACTCATACATGTTGAGTAGAGTTCAACACCAAGGGAATGTTGGTTGCCATTTATTCATGTATCTATCATCACCTACAACTACATGTAGTGCAGCGCTCGTTTAATTTTTGACGAGGAATTCTCAGCAATAATTATCACGTGAGGCTCTCCAGTTTGCCGATGATATTTGGCTTCTCCTTCAGAATACGAACCACTTCTTGAACTTCCGAGTGGGCCTCTTCTCGGCAGTACGACTCTTAGTGCAGGTACTGCATGTAGGATATGACTCATCTGTGGTACTCAGCTCCTCAACACAGCCACAGAAATAGCACACATCTTCATAGCCAGCCGTGTAGTATGGCTTCTCTGTCGCATCGTTGCATGTGAGATTGGCTTTGGCGTAGACATTATTGAAGACGTTTGCCTCATTGGTCTCCTGCAGATCGGCGAAGTTCGAGCACATGTAACTTGGCTCAGACAGTACGCGAGCACATACAAAATTCGAACCTGTTCCACTGAGCGGGAACGGATTTTACTGACTTCGCGAGCAAAAAAATAAATAAATATTTTTAGAGGCGGACGACTTTTATGGGGCGGGCGGCGATGATAAACAGGAAAAAAAATTTAGCCAGCCTAACTGCATATTGCAGCTTACATGCAAGCTGGGCTATTGCCGAGAACTTTTCTTGATGAACCTTCATCAAATCGATTCATCCTTGCTGCCCACCTTTTACCAAGGGGTGATGAACGCCTGGCAAGCCCTGTCCTTTTCCCGTGAAATGGCAACATACAACATGGAAATGTTGTTGAATGAACCCCTATGCTACAACCCTTTCCTGGAAAACAGTTTAAATAATAAGGGACTTGTTCAACGTTTTGTTGATGCCAAGCTGCTACGAGTAAAATACCTCATGACAGAGTCTGGGCGCTGCTGGTTGAGTGCTGCTGCTGTGGCACAAAAAACTGGAGTAAAATCTGTCAGGATAATCTCTCGGTTCCTTCAAGGGATATCCACAACGTATCGTAATACCTGCGAGGAACTTGGACCTTCCCCCGAGGAAACAACAGGTGACTTCCCTAAACTCCTTGTCTTCAGCCCACCACTTAATCTGTCCCCTGGCCTGAACAGCCCTGATGATGCTGAATTATCCTTTCCTTCCTTTCCAAAGAAAACTTTGTACAACGCGTACGTTAAAATGTTATATGCAAAAACATTTTCTGAGCACCCGAGGCTTCGATAGCGGGATTTTTTTACCCCCAATACCCCCCAACTGTCCCAATTGGCGAAGTTTTTATCTCTTGCCTACCCCAAAGTATGTTGGAGATATTCAATGGAAGCTTGTACACTGGATTTTACCTTATAATGTTTTACTGAACCGGTTTTCTACTGCTAATTCTAATCTGTGCCCTGTCTGTGCATCCGTTGAAACTTTACCGCATATATACCTTGAGTGTGAACGATTTCAACCTCTTTTTACCTTTCTCCAGGAACACTTCGTGAAACTCGGTTCTCTCTTCAATTACAATGTTTTTATTTATGGTGTTTTAGGACCGTCCTCCCTTAGGAATGTGGTTTTAATGAACTTTTTAATTGGTCAGGCCAAGTTTGCAATTTACAAGTCCAGGAAGAAAAAAATGGGAAACGTTTCTGATTCTTCATATGATGTACTGCTCACCCTTAAGGCTCTTGTAAGTGCAAGGTTAAAGCTAGAGTTCCGGTTTTTTTAAATGAACAAGAATTTAACATTGTTTAAAGAAAAGTGGGGTTTTAATGATGTCATATGCAAACTTGATGATGATGATTTGTTAATAATTTCTCCTTGAAACCATTTTAGTTATTGTGTTTCTTTCTTTGTGACTGTACATGACTGATCCTTTTCACTGTTGTAATAAAAGGAAGAAACAGTCAGTCGCTCTCTCTCTCTCTATCTCACCCTCTCTCTGGCTTTCTTTGTTCCTTATGCACGGCCACATCTTTTAAGTTACAAATTCCAAACTCGGGGTACAAATACAACGTTGTTTGGGGGTAACATCGGCTATGTAGCTACGGCCTCACGCAGGGATGTGGGGAGGTCAGGGGGGGGGGGGGGGGGTGTAAATTCTCCATGTAAATATGAACCGTGTAGTGCACCTGGTAGTGGTGGCAGAGGGTATTAAAATTTCCTTTTTTACCTGGGCAACACTGAGGTTAAAGCACTCTTCGCAGTTCGCATGGGTAAATTTGTCCTCCTCCCCTCCTCTCCCCTCACCCCCCCCCCCCTTCACCCTCTGTTCCTTCCCACTTCCCCTTACCTTCCTCCCTTCCCTCCCCCACCCTCTCTGTTTCTTCTCCCCCTCGCCCCTCACCCTCCCTCCCACCTCTCATCCATCCTCCCCTCTCCCATACCTTCACTCCCCTCCCCCTCCATGTTCCGTCCACCTCAATTCTCCCCTCCCCTCCCTCTCCCAAGGGGAGATGTGGATCAAACCTATGACATTGATAAGTGTCACTTTTTCTCATTCGCATACGGCCATCATTTTGATAACCATGTCATGTTCTACAGATGTATCACAAGTTGTCACTGAATGTGTGCTTGCAGCTTCTCTCTTGGAAGTGGTGATTATCAGTGTGGTCCTTGGTGTTATCATCCTGGTACTCATTATACTCATCATTGTTGGCTGTTGGTGAGCCATTCTTTCTAAACACTGAAATACATCCTACACAAAGCCTATATTAAAATACGCCTTCAACAAATGTTGATCTAAATTGATGATATTTCTTGTTCTCCATGCTTCACATGTGATACAGTATTTTAATAACATTAAAAATGAATAGTCCCAAGTGGGACAGATAATCATCTCCCGATGGAGGGCGGCCATAGTTGGGGTGCATTAGGTGATAAAGTTAATTTTCAGTTTGATTTGATGTAAAATTAGGGACCTGTGGGCCATTGGAGCTGAAAGGCCTGATAACAGGATTGTATTCGCGCAGTGAAAATGATATGTAGGATGAGCGGGTTCTGAATTGATGAAAAACGTTCCATTAGTCTTTGTTGAAGGAAATGACCCTTAAACCTGTAATGAAATTGTGTCTAAGTTGAACCCAGGTGCTGTGCTGTCTCCGACCACTGAGGGGCTTCCATAAGAACTCGGACGGACATTGCTCCGATTCATTCCTGTGACATTTATTCTGTGTGGTAGTGCATACTCGAATGGTGCGTATTGCTAGATGTTCCAGGCTTGCTTGTACCAATTGCCAATCCATTATTACTTCTATGATTATGGTATACTGATATTATGCTTGTTGATTTCTTACAGGTGTTGCTAGAGAACGATTCTGAATTAAACCTACTATTGGGACAATGTTGTAGATCTGGTTTTTACAACAATTAATTCAGAATCCTCTCTTCGTCTTGAACGAGAAGAACATGGCTCACAAGCTGATACAAGTTCCAATCTTTTGCGCGAACCCCCAAGCGCCGGACGCATCTGCACAACTGCTACACTGGCTGAAGCTACTGACCAGTCACCTGGATGCGCAGGACGGACTCACAGATGTCACGAAGCTGGCGGTGCTGCACTCCAAAGTGAATCATACTATGTACACGTCCATTTCTCAGTGCGGAACGTACGATACTGCTGTGGAAGAAATGAAACGTATTTACATCAAAACTCGGAGTGTGGTCTACACCCGATATCTGCTTGCGACTTGTCGACAAGAACCCACGAAGACCATCAACCAGTTCGCTCAAGACCTCCGCCGGTTACTGAAGGACTGTACTTCCGAGACATGCACCCATGCACAAGTTGGGCGATGATCTTGTGCGGGATTCTTTTGTTTCTGGGATTTGGTCACCAGTCATCAGACAGAGATTACTTGAAGAAGAAGATTTGACACTAGAAAAAGCTCTTCGGGTATCTCTCCTGTACAGCGAAGCGCAGGAACAAGCCGATGCGTATGACTGTCCATACGTCACTGCAGGATTAACCCGACCGACACGACCAGAGAGAGCTACCGCCGAGCAAGCGGATGCTGCATCTTCGCCGGAATCAGAGACACCCGATGCGCTTGAGGACCCCGACCCGAGTTTGACAGCAGCCGTTGCTGCTGGACCCAAGGCAGGAAGTAACGCTATGCGCTATTTCTGTGGGAACCGGAACCATCTCAGGTCAGTTTGTCCGGCTAAAGAGGCGATGTGTCATTTGTGTTCAAAGAATGGGCACTTTGCAAAAGTTTGTCGTTCGTCTCGGGGCTGGCGAACCCGCTCGACGCTGAATGTGCTTCTCTCTCCGCCCGAGAAACAATCGGCACCTCGCGCAGCCTTGATTGGAATCGCCCCTCTCCGTGGACCCCGAGCTGAGCGCTCAACCTTGACGAGACCTACCGCACCGACTAAACAAGTGGCGCAATCACGACGGTACGCAGCTCGACCGTCCTTGACGAGAATTCTTTCGACGCCCAGCCCACTTCTGGGTTTGGCTTCCCGATCGGCGTACGCTGGCGTCTAATCTCTGCGCGTGGCACGAGCGCCCTCTAGCGGTGGCACGATCGACCTACGATCGACTTTGACCACGAAAGAAGGGATCTCCACGCGTGGCTCAAGCGCCCTCTACCGACGGCTCGACCGGTCCACAATCGACTTCAACTGCACGGAAGACATTAGCTGGCGTCGGATCCACACGCGAGGCTCGAGCGCCACCTCTCGATGACTCGACTTCTGCAGGGCCACCTGGCCTGTCCAGCACTGTCATTCCACTCATGATTGAAGGAAAATTTGTGAATGCCTTAATCGACATGGGCTCCACTGATAGTTATGTCGATTTACGACTTGTTCAGAAGCATGGCTGGCCGATTCTCGGGACAAAACGCAGAATCTTCATGGCTTCTCAAGGGCTATGGCTCAGCACTCGGGGGGAATGTCGACTAAAGCTTGTGATTAAGGGTCGAATGTTTCCGGATGGTCATTTAATGGTCTTACCAGCATTATGTGCAGAAGTTTTGCGAGGACACGATTTTCTCCGGCGCCACGGGCGTTTGGAAATGGAATTTGTTGGTGCTGATACTCTTGCTGTGTGTGCTCTTGCAGGGATGGAAATTGAACCACTGTCACTGTTTCCCAATATGACTACTGACTGTACACCGGTTGCTGTTAAATCGCGACGCTACTCACAGACTGACACGCAATTGATTGCTGAAGAGACTGCGCAGCTATTAAAGGAAGGTATTATAGAACCTAGTCGGTCGCCTTGGCGGGCCCAAGTTTTGGTGGTTCGAACCGAATCGCACCGCAAACGCATGGTAATCGACTATTCACAGACGATTAATCGGTTTACCCAATTGGACGCCTACACACTCCCGGGAATGGATTCTTTGGTACGACAGGTGGCACAGTACTCGGTATATAGCACTCTCGATCTACGTAGCGCGTATCATCAGATTCCCATCTCCGAGGCAGATTGCATCTACACTGGGTTTGAATCTGGACAGAGGTTGTACCAGTTCATCCGGCTGCCTTTCGGGGTCACGAATGGGGTGCTTGCTTCCAAAGGGCCATGGACGACCTCATTGTTAAGGAGAATTTAACCGATGTCTTTGTTTATCTGGATAATCTCACGGTTTGCGGGTACGACAAAGAACATCATGATGCTAATCTGAAGCGCTTCCTCGAGGTTGCGCACAAGTATCGACTGACTATGAATGAGGCTAAATGTCGCTATTCTGCTCGAACGATAGATCTCCTGGGGTACACCGTGACCCACGGCTCTATCGCTCCGCATAAGGAGCGTCTGCGACCCTTGCTCGAGAAGGCCCCACCCCACGATCGCGCTTCTTAGAAGCGTGCTCTCGGGCTGTTTGCTCATTCTAACTGGGTTCAAATTTTTTCCGAGAAGCTTCGTCCTCTTGTGGATTGCAATGCGTTCCCCATGAGTCACGCTCCTAAGGCCGCTTTCCATGGCCTGAAGTCCGACATAGCTGGCGCCGCTGTGTCGACGATTGACGAAAACAAGCCCTTTGCTTTGGAAAGCGATGCGTCGGACCACGCGATAGCTGCTACACTCTCCCAAGGGGGGTGACCTGTGGCCTTCTTTTCAAGGACTCTCTCCTCCGCGGAGCGAAGACACTCGAAAAGGAGGCGTATGCCATCATCGAGTCGATCAGGCGTTGGCGTCCATATTTGCTCGGTCGATGTTTTCAGAACATCACGGATCAACAGAGTGTTGCCTTTATGTACGACACACAACATGCTCAACGCATTAAGAATGAGGAAATCACTCGCTGGCGGATTGAGCTAGCCGATTTCTGTTACAAAATCAAATATTGCCCGGGGAGGGATAACCTCGTTGCCGATGCTTTATCATGGCCTGCGGTGTGTGTGAGTCTCACCTCCTTTGAGGATCTGCGCATCCTTCATGACACTTTGTGCCATCCCGGCGTGACGCGTTTAGCTCATTATATGCACAGTCATAACTTGCCCTATTCCATTGAGGATATTCGTCGGCTCTGTCGCACGTGTTCCGTTTGCGCTGAACTCAAACCTCGCTTCTACAACCCTCCGATGGGTACGCTGGTCCAGGCCACTTGGCCGTGGGAGAGATTCGCCATGGACTTCAAAGGACTCCTGCCGGCTTCACCTGCTTCGAGTAGTTCTCGATATCTACTCACGATCGTTGATGAGTTCTCCAGATTCCCTTTTGCTTTCCCGTGCGACGATATGTCTGCTGCTACGGTTATCCGGTGTCTGCAGAACTTGTTTTCTATGTTTGGGAATCCAACCTATGTGCACACCGATCGAGATGCGGTGTTCTTGTCCCAGGATGTGAGAAACTTCTTGCTCCAGCATAATATCGCTTCTAGCTATACTACTCCGTACAGGCCACAGGCGAACGGACAGGTGGAACGATTTAATGGCATCATATGGAGAGCCGTTACTCTGAGCCTTAAGTCCCGCAGACTAGGACTGGACCGATGGGCTTGGTCGCTCCCCGGGGTGTTAAGTTCGATCAGGACTTTATTGTGCACTGCTACTAATCAAACTCCCCACGACCGTATGTTTCGTTACTCGCGTCGTTCGGGCGGTACCCGTCCTCTGCCGGACTGGCTTGCTGAGCCCGGACTGGCCTTCCTCAAACGCGCGGTTTGCTCAAGTAAATATGACCCGCTCGTTGACAAGGTGCGTATTCTCCAAACCAATCCCGAGCACGCTCGTGTACTGTTGCCCAACGGACGGGAGTCTACAGTCTTGGTACGCCATCTTGCCCCATGCGGGGATATTGACGAGCCGGCTTATGGAACAGTTGATCCGACAATGGAGAATCTATCTGCTTTCCCATCGCCACACGCACCCGATCCGGATGGCTTTGTGGGGCCACCGCCGTCACCCAATTTAGGCGGACATTCCGATGCGGGGGATTCCGGCCTCAGGGATGTGGTATCCGGTGTCTATCGGACACGCGCCGGGAGAGAAATTCGCCGCCCCGTCTGCTATGGTTGGACTGACTGACATGGACCATTGCTAACTGATTACTCTGCTACTATGCGCTTTGCTAGCTTGATTTCAGCCCTAGCGGTAGTGTAGTTTTAACGGAGTGGAGAATGTAATGAAATTGTGTCTAAGTTGAACCCAGGTGCTATGCTGTCTCCGACCACTGAGGGGCTTCCATAAGAACTCGGACGGACATCGCTCCGATTCATTCCTGTGACATTTATTCTGTGTGGTAGTGCATACTCGAATGGTGCGTATTGCTAGATGTTCCAGGCTTGCTTGTACCAATTGCCAATCCATTATTACTTCTATTATTACGGTATACTGATATTATGCTTGTTGATTTCTTGCAGGTGTTGCTCGAGATCGATACTGAATTAAACCTACTAATGGGACAATGTTGTAGATCTGATTTTTACAACAAAACCCTGTTAGTCCCGAAAGTTCGATAGGGTCGATGAGATTTAGGGAGTCTAAAGGGTACATTCCAATAGTAGTTCGAGTCTAAATGGTCTAAGGGGTCTATGAGGTCTACAGGGTGTAATGGTCTAAATCTAAAGTGTTGAAAGCGTCCAAACCTAAAATGGTCTGCAGGTGTAAGAGGTCTGTAAAGTCCATATGGGTTTAAAGGGTCATACAAGATCTAAAGACTTTTATATCCGACAGACTTTAGACCCCTTATGATCCTCTGAACCCCCTATAAACCCTTACGCTTTTGTATACCCTTTCGACACTGTAGACCCTTTCAACCCTAACTACCATTGAAATATAACCTATAATCCTTGTAGATCCCATAGACCTTTAGACCCCTTATGACCCATTAAACCCATACATTCCCTTTAGACCTTTACACCCATGAGAACCCTTATTCCCCCTTAGACCTTTTTAGTTATGTTATGACCCTTTTAGTCCTTGTAAAACCCTTTAGACTCCTTTCGACCTTTACACCCATTAGACCTCTTAGGCCATTGAGAACCTCAGACACTTTGCGGTCTAAAAGGGTTTAAGGGTCCTTTCACTGGACAAAAATGAATGGAATGTTTTTCATTAATTCAGAACCCACTAATCCTACATAGTCTTTACTGTGCGAATACAATCATGTCATCAGCACTTTCAGCCCTCACGTGCCCATAATTTTCCATCCAATCAAACTGACAATCAACTTTATCCCCGAATGCATCTCAAATATGACCGCCCTCCATCGGGAGATGAGCATCTGTCCCACTTTGAAATATTCGGTTTATTTTTTTTACTGAATTCACAATCCAGTGAGATTCGGAATCATGCGATATATGATGGACATCCAAATTGATTACATTTTGCTTATCGCATGATTTGTGTCAAAATTGCATGAAACTCTCAAACGTTGAGAAAAGTTTATAAAGACTTCCATTTCGTGTAGCAACTGCATTTCAACATGTTTTGCAATTTCTCCTTTACCTGCAGTAAAAAGAAGAAGAATTCGGAAAATCTATACGAAAATCCAAATCCAGGCTGGCAGCGCAATGCAGGGAACTTTGACAATAACCCTGCAGTCATTCCAAGGGTGCGTTTACAAAGCTAACAAGTGAGAAATGACTTGACTTCACTTAAACTATTCAACATGTCAACTGAAACTAGTCAACAGGTTAAACTAGTCAACATGTTTGCTGCAGCATTATCCAGTACCTTGTTTATCTTGTACCTTATTGTTACTCACTCATGATCTTGTATTCTGCAGAACAATTCCCTTCTCATGAATGGAGGCAAACCAAACAGAAAGCAAAGTTTCCCAAACGCATCCTTCAAACCAGATTGTGATTATTAAACAAAAAATTCCAAGTGAAGATGCATTTTATTTGTTATTCTGTACGAGCAAAACCGTTGTGTTTAGACTGAATGCATTATTTTAGTCCTGCAATAAATAGTAAAGATCGAATAGTTTAAGTTCAGATTTTCCAATTTGTCTAATTTGTTATTGTCTGGGGAGGCAAATGGAGGAACAAATGAGATGAAAGAGATATTTTAACAAATGAGATGAATCAAAATAAAAGCTGTTTGATGTTGAACTATTCTTTGGTTGGTATTTTTTGTTGTTTTCCTTTGTATACATGTTTTGAAGATCGTGGAAGAGCAAGAGCAGAATGGAAAGGGGGAAACATTAACAGCAGAGTAGAAGTGAGAGTGAGACCAAAGGGATTGGATGCAGAACTCATGGGGGTGAACAAGGTGAATGATGCATAACAAGAAGAGGAAGCGGGAAAGTGGGGATGAAATAGAAAAAGAAAAACCAACCGACAACTAACAAACAAAACATGAAAGACGTCGTGCACGATACTTGCAAAGTCTCTAAACAAATTTGACCTTAAAAATAATTGGTGGTTGAATTCAAAGACCAAATATGCAAATCCTCTTCATATTTCAAGTCAATCGGATGAAAAATTGATGATTTTAGACATCTGGCCTATGTTCACCTTTTGACATTTAGACCTCAAAAATAATTCGTGGTTGGATTCAGTGGCCTGATATGCAAATGCTCTTCAAATTTCAAGTTAATGTGATGCAAATGAATGATTTAGGAATTTGACAAAGTTGTTGACCTTTGGCCTATGTTGACCTTTTGACCTCAAAGACAATAGGCTAGTCAAACAGACATAGGATAGCACACTCGACCAACCAATATACTTGAAAAATCTTTGATTTTTGCAAGTAACGAGGTGAGGGACCTTTGGTGGTGGAGGTAATTAGCATTATGAGGTGATGAGCTATTATAAGATTATACACATTTAAATAATTATTACAGAATAGAGACAGTCATATAAGGGCATACAATAAATCTGAGCTCTTTCCAAATATGTACTAAATATGTCATTTGATTTTTTTTTTAACCTTATCAAAATGTCAGGGAATATATGATAAAATATAATGCATCAATGACTCAGATTCATGCATACATTTCCCATGCAATCATCCCCCCCCCCCCCCAACCCTATCTTGTTATTTCGCATGCAGCACAAGGCTGTGGGGTAGCATCACCTGCAGAGGGTGTGGCTGCGGCATTGATGCAATTGCGGTGCTGCCAATGCCGCTGTGTCCTCTGTTTTTTGGGGCAGGAATTTGTAATTTTACCATGGTGTTAGTGATAGCTCACCTCCTCTTTGCGAAGGACACCGTGGCATCTTTAACGTCCACCAACTAATGCCGGCAGACTGGACGCCTAGTTTAACATGCATCGAGGAATGGCAGAACACACAATGATGATTAACCCTGCCTGTGAAACACTGGGATGACCGTTTTTTAGCTGGGTCGGGATTCCAACCCTGATTTGAAACGGCTTAGAGGCGAGTGTGTGCGTACCTCGAGGCCATCCTGCCAAACCACGCATATCAGTGTCAGTCTGAAACCCTCCCTTTTTAAAATAAAAATAAATATATGTGCATTTTTTTGTCTTTTCAGAAAACGGCTTTGTGGGCTACTCGGAGAAACTGCTGAGAAACAATACATTTCCAGAATATTTGCCAGAACAAAGCTTCTTCACCGTTTTTGGCATTTTCTTTCCAACAGCAACAGGTAAGCCAAGCAAATCGAGCACGTATCCTGAAAATTTTTGAGCAAAGGAATAACGAAACTCTTATAATAGGCTAGCAATTAATGCTGCACATGTTAAAATCCAAAGTTTGGGTTTAATCCCACGCCCTCTCCCCCCCTCTCTCCCCCCCCCCCCCTTCCCCACAGAAAGAAGTACATTATGAATTCTAAGAAACATTATTCTAATAATTTAACTGAAAAAACTATGCAATGAACAACAATGAGGCCTTTTGTCAGCTAGTATACAATCTGTGCTTTGTAACATTGTTTCTTTACTTTCAGGGGTCATGGCCGGGTTCAATATGAGTGGAGATTTGAATAAACCATCGCTCAGTATCCCTGTGGGTTCCCTTTGTGCTATCGCCATAACGTAAGATGTTACACTTGTCTATTGAATGATACACTGTGCAAATCAATTTGAAATTATTTAAACGTTACTAAAAGGATTAATAACAAGGAACTTGGTATAGGAGGAGCTTAGGCCATTCAGCGCATAACACCTGCATGACAATCACCTTTACTACTTGCATTTAATACTTGAATACAAACTCCATTTTCTTCCCAAAACTTTTGGAACAGCAGCTCCAAACTCAAAAGAACTCTCCCAACCCTATTTTGTCTATTTTTCCCCACAATGCTCTGCAGCTACTTTACAAAGGTGTGCATCGAGTATTGAAGCTCGTTTATAATCAAAATGCCATGCGATAAAGAGTGAACTGGTGTTTATCATTAAACATTCTGCGCTCCTATGGTGAAAATTCCATGTGCATCAGACCAACAGTTGCAGAGAGAAAAAAATTCTGATCGGATCAAGCGCTGTACTTGTCGAATTATGACGTCATAATGAAGGCACTGATGACATCATCATTAACATAACTTATTCCCCATGGAGAGTCATTGACCATGAGCCACATTTCAATTTTTTTCCATGGAGTTGTTTCAGAGATATAGAGGTGCAAAGTTGTTTCAAGATGGCGCCCATACCACGTGACATATGACGTCATAATTATCACTAAAATTCTACAGGAGTAGGTTGCTCCTATGGTGAAAATTTCATGTCCACTGGACCAACAGTTGCAGAGTAAAAAAATTATACTGATTGGATCAAGCGTTGTACTTGTCAAATTATGACGTCATAATGAAAGTACCGATGACATCATCATTAACATATCTTATTTCCCATGGGGAGTATTTGACAACGCACCATGTTTCAATTTTTTCCAAGGAGCGGATTCGGAGATAGAGATGCAACGTTTTTTGGTTTTTCCAAGATAGCGCCTGTACCACGTGACCTATGACATCATAATTACCAATAAAAATTATAGTGGAGGAGGCACTCCTATGGTGCAAAATGTCGTTTCAATCGGATTAACGCTTGCTGAGAAATTGAATTTTAAAAACGCCGACATGTACGCATGCAACCGATCGCTTAACCCCACTTTTCACTTTGCGAGCGCAGGGTAATTACAGTTGATTAGCGTGAGTGTTGAATGAGTGTTGATGTCCCATCTGACCAATTGCGAGGTAGGGTAAGAAGTCAGGTGGTTCTGGGAGTTGGACTGTTTGGCGTTTCCATCTGACCACTTGCCTTATGAGGCTGTGACCCCAGGTTGATGAACACTGCTTTTTACGCAACATGGATCTTTATTTTTTTTAAATCCAAATTTTTGTTTCTCTATGCGAGGAATAAAACTTGCTCAGCTCAATTGTAAAATTCAAATGCACAATGTCCCATCACTGCAGGTTAAACATGTGTTAATTTTCAAAATCAGCACCTTCAAATACTCCACAACATTGGGATCTACCCATGCACATGGATCTACCCATGCAAACTGGCCTAGACAAAGTCTACTATTCCTCTGCTATACATTCTGAATTATTTGTTGTATTTGCAATTTATCAGCAAATATCATATTTTTGGATATTACTTTTCAAATCTGTCTTTCGTGGGGGGTTGGAGGTTTACAATGTCGAGGCTCGTGGAGGAGCTAGATGCTAGAACATAGAACGGATCAGGACATAACAGAACAAATGGAGGTGTGGGTCACAGCAGGGATGAGGGATAGGATAGTTGGAGACTCGGATAAATGAAAGGATGTGGGAGAAGAATGAGGGCTTGTGGGGAAAGAAGATGATGATGATGGAGAATGATGTGGGGGAAGAGGGCTAGTGGAGACACAGGAGTGTATCAATGGATACAGCTGTAAACTCATAGGAAGGGGAAACTGGAAGTTTGGAATAGGTGGGTTTGGGGGAGTAGGAGTTGCAGAGGTTAATTGAGGGAGGGGTTGGGGTGGGGGTGGGGGTAGAAGAAATCATGATTGTGGATGGGGGATGATCTGAGATGGTGGTGAACAGTTGTCTTGAAGCCCTGGATGGGATAATGAGACTAAAGAGAATGTGGAATTTGTTTCCACAGATGGTGGAAAAAAAAGAGGAACAAATATGAGTGAAGGTGAGCAGTGATTGTGGACAGTAAGACCACGGACCTGTCTGCGATGTTAAAGTGAAAGGCTCATAGATGCAGCTTCATCATGCGAGATTCCAATATTATTGAAGATCTTTGTTTCCACAGCATCAAGCTGAGAAAGATGTGAGGCAGGTGCACCAGCCCATAGGGGGGAGCAGTACTCCAGCAAGCTGTGAATGAAGGCCTTGTAGGTGGATAAGTGTTCAAGTGTGCCAAGGAAGGACTTCGCACGATAGCGGATGCCCAGTCATCGACTGGCTTTGGAGACCAACTTAGAAGTGTGGTTTGCCAAATAAAGATAATAGTTGATAGAGAGGCCCAAAAATTGGAGTGTGTTGCAGGTGTGGGAGAGGGCATCCCACCTACCTACGTACTTTGTGATGCCTTTATAATTCGTGTGGAAGTCGTGCCCATGTCTCCTGATGTCATTGTGTTCCTTGTAAAAAAAAAAAAAAATTCCCTGCTGAAAGAATAATGTGACATCTTGAATTGTATAGTTAGTCTATTGCTTATGAGGAAAATTTAAAAAGACCTTATCGTAAAGGTTGCTCATCCCAAGCCGAATGTAGGTGGGTTTCCTCTCCCATACCATACCTGCATCTTTGTGTCACAATATGCTGCAGATTGACTCCAATTACACCAGAACACCAGTTGCAAGCTTGAGGCCACAGACTCACCTTTACACCTGATCCAAAACAGCATTCCAGTTGGACATTCAAAGTCTATTTCTTGTAACCCATTCATGAATCCAGTACATACAGTAGTGATTGGTCGATGAGTGATATAAACTAGTGGGATGACACACATAACATTTATTGGGACCAATGCTGCACTGACATCCCCAACAGCTTCACCTTGAATCCAGGAGCGCTCGTTCACAAGTTAGTACTGAAAAAGGGACTCCGGGTTTCTTACCCGTGGTGTGTAGTTACGTACCAGTAAGCAGGACTTGAGCCCTCGGTCTACTTTTCTCAAACTTGTAGGTGCTAAAGTTGACATGTATCACTAGATCTTTGTCATTACACCATGTATTTCCATCATTCCATGTGTATCAAAGTAAATCTCTTTGCTTGTTTCTTTTTCCAGGTTGTTTCTTTATTTGGTATTTGTTCTTCTGCTCGGATCGACCTGTACACGTGATGCTCTACACATGGACTTCATGATCGCTGAAAAGGCAAGGCCTGAGACCCTTGCTTATCAACATACCTACACTTGTGAAATTGCGTTTTGTTTTCTTTATTCCAGTTTTCCAGAATAAGTAGTTTCCTTTTTATCCACCAAGATATTCCTGCTTATCTAACAGTGGGTGCCTTGTGTGTTGCAGGTATCCCTGGTTGGTTTCTTGTTCCTCATTGGGCTTTATATCTCCTCGCTGGCATCTTGTATGACTTCGCTTTATGGAGCTCCACGCATATTGCAGTGCATCGCAGAAGAACACGTTATTCCTGCCATTTCTTTCCTCGCAAAAGGGGTATGGGTCAAGCTTTTCACAGAGGGAATCTACAGAGGTTTCATTTGCATATTTGAATAAGTGTGTCAAGGAATCTTGAATGACAAAGTTTAAGTATGAGCAAAGGAAATTCAGCCCTTCATGCTGCATTTTCTGAAATACAAAATTAATTTTAACATATCACAAGTCGTAAGAGCAGGGAGCGAACTAGTTGGCGTCATGAGAAGGTATGGCAGTGGATCACATGACTGTTTTACAAAAGGAATACACACACACACACACACACACACACACACACACACACACACACACACACACACACCACTCCTGCATTCCGTCTTCATGATGCCTCAAATGTACTATTGCCTGTGGAAAATTTGGACTTCCTGTTCTCTCCAGTGACGAGAGGCAATCAAACTGGGTTCTGAGGAAGCGTGTTGAAAGTCACATGATAATTACTGCAAATTGGACACCCACACATTGAGTTATGCCATAGCAATATGCTTAAGCTGTGTTTTCTCAGACTTGCCTTGAATGACTCTTCCACAGTCTCCGATGAATTAACACCTCCCAAGTTTTGACATACAGTACTAACTTGCGTTTAAAGAGGCCTCAGCTCTAAAAACATTGGATCCACTCCATATTAACCTTTCTGTAAGAGCACACCTATACAAGAATATGATGGTCAATGGGACAGCCAACTTTGTCCTCTGGAAGAATCTGATTAACAAAAATATGACTTATTTTATCTTACATAATAGTATAAAGTCATTTTCATCTGTAACATCTTAGGACCTGTTTGATTCTATTCTTCTTCTGCTTCTACTACTACTACTACCACCACAATTCTTATTCAATTGCGCCAATTATTCAGACATTGCGGAGTTGGCTAGATAACACGGGGGGGGGGGGGGGTTGACAAATCTCTTATCAACCAACTGGCCAGTCCAGACGTTCACCTGACAGGAATTTGAAATTTGGACAGGATCATGGTGATTGTTCTCATACTCTGCGAAAGACATTGTGGGGTACTTAACATCCCGTGCTATGACCAGATCGGCCGAGGGGTCCTCCAGCTTGAAAGACAGTGCACATATTTATATGAATCGTGTTACGTGTGAAACACCAGGATGGCAGTGTATAGGTGGGCCAAGGTTCAAAGCCATGCTCGATAGCTTCTAGGTGAATGCTCTAAACCTGTAAGCCTTAGAACAAACCAATTTCACAAACATTATAGCCATTCAATCTTACAATGCAGTTGCACTTGTCCAGAGTGGATGCTTACTGATGGAAATTTACACAATCCAGTCGTGTTTCCCTGATGCCATTATTAAATAATTTCTGCTTTATCAAACAATATTATACCAGGAACCCTTCCAAAAACAGCTTAGATGTAGATGAGTGGCTCATATTTCACCTTGACCAGAGAAAGAGGATGGAGATTCGTCCGTGAACAACAACACAACAACAACATGCATTTTAAAGGCCATTTTCCCTACTAGAGCGGGGGTTAGCCTTGCGGTCCCCATGACAATCTTCTCCATTTTGCCCTATTTTCTGCATCTCTCCTTGTTAACCCCCTTGCCCGCATGAACCTCTTCCACCATCTTTAGCCAAGTCTTTCTCGGTCTTCCCCGTCCTCTACTTCCTTCTATATTCATTTCCATCACTCTTCTCAACCAGTCACTTTCATCCTTCCTCAACACATGACCAAACCATCTCAACCTGTTCCTCTTCACAGCATCAATCACAGGCTCTATTCCCATCATCTTTCGCAATTCATCATTTGTCTTCCTCTCTCTCAACGATACTCCGCACATCCATCGAACCATTCACATTTCCATCCATTCCAACCTTCGTTGCTGCTCTCCGTTCATTACCCATGTCTTGCTCCCATAAATCATAACACTTCTCACACATGCAGCATACACCTTTCCTTTCAGCTTCAACGACACTCCCCTCATCATCAGCACGCCACTCAGTTCCCGAAACTTCTTCCATGCACATCTCACTCGAGCAACCGTTGCCGAGTCTGATCCACCTTCTCCATTCAGCATATCTCCGAGGTAGCAAAATGTTTTCACACCTTCCAGCTTCACGCCGTCTCCAAGATCCAACTCAACATTTCCTCCATCTGCAGCTCCCTCTGTGCACACCTTACATTTGAATGTAGCTGCCACACTGGTTAATGACCCTCTCAGACCACTACATTTTTGATGAACCCACTCAGAGCACATTGTACATTGAATGGAGTTCACTCCGGCACCCTTCCTACACACAGCACAGGGCCACTTCCCAGTTCTTTCCACCTCACCACATGCTTTACCACTTGCCATCACCTTCGTCTTTCCGATATTCACCTTCAGACCATTTGTCTCCATACATTCCTTCCACTTGTTCATCTTTTCCTTCAGTCCATCCATACTTTCCGCAATCAACACCAGATCATCTGCATACAACAACTCCCACGGTAATCCCTCCTTTACGTTCTGAGCCAGCACCTCCATCACAGCTACAAATAGTAGTGGACTTAGTACCGACCCCTGATGCACTCCCACATTCACCTCAAACTCACCACTGTTCCCGTCTTTCGTCCTTGCGGTGAACTTCGTCCTTCGAACTTCGTCCGTGAACAATAAATACATTATCTTTAGGAAACATAAAACAATACTCAATATATCTTTGTTTAATACAAAAGCATGTTTTTTTTTTTACCACATTTGAAAAGCCCTTGTTTCGTATTTAAATTTAATTATGATTCATCAATCCAAGACTTTCATCAATCCAAGATTGCTGATTGGCCGTTTTAATTGGCTGGTAAGTTTATCTTTTCTGATCTTGTGGTGACTTAAAACCCAACAGACTTACAAATTTGAGATTTCACATTCATTCACCAGATTATTCTGCCAATGTAATATTTTGAACAAACATACAGTAAGTACTCAGGTGTGAGACTCCTACGTTGAGTGATCTTGGCTGCTCTAAATTCACATGATTATGGGGATGCAAAAATTAAATTGATGGAGAGCAGCTCAATTCCTTTATTAAGTCCTTGGAGCAATTATTTTTTGTCTGCACTACAAATTTCCACGAATTTTTATAAATTATTGCTTAGATCATCAGCAGCTTTATAAATAGTGTCCCAAGCGGTCTCAAACCCATAAGGACGTAAGTACCAAAGACCCATCTGTTTTCTCTTAATTTTAATTTTGATTTACAAAAAATATTTGACACCAAATAATCAACCAGGAAATAAAAACGTTAGAAAAGGGAAAATTATTTAAATAAATAAATAATTACACTATTGGATGATTGGGGTTCACAAAACCCTTATTAAAGGTATTTTTTTGGAGAAACATCAGCGAACACAAAACATTAAATCATCTGGTCAAATGTGCTGAACCCTATTCCAAATTTCATACAATTCGGAATTTCTGTTAAAATCTGCTCTATACCTTGTAGAAAAACAGCAAACTCCAATTGTTCTCAGCTCATTTGAGGTGGTTGATGGAGGATTGTTATCCTCAGTTCGAACTATGGTAATTAATGAGCTAAATAGTTTAATATCCTACGGTGTCTTTCATGAAGAGTAGGAGAGTTATCGGCAGCACCCTGAACACGTTACAAATTCCTGCCACCTTCAGTGGTTCATGAGATTCCATGCCAACGTCAGGCCTGGCCAGCTCATCTGTGAGACGTTTAAAAAAATACATCACAGGGGAAGGGTCGAGCCCAAAACTAAGAGGAGCCCTCTGTGTGAAAAAAACAAAAACAAAGAAAGATAGGAATATGAGACAATTAAATGAGATCGAGGCGATTGATTCGTGACTTGAATTGGTGAAAGTTTATATAAGTTGGGAACACTGCTGGGGAGGCTGTTCCAAAGAGAGGGAATGCAGGAAAATAATGAGGAAGCATGGTGATTGGTATGGAGAGAAGAGTAGGGGGAACACAAAAAGGGTGAAGTGTAGAAGGTGTAAGGGTTAGGGTTAGGGATATTGCTAACAGAGTGAGGAGGGGGAGGGACGGAAGCCAAGGGTTTGACAGGGCACTGACTGTGGTAGTTGTGGTAGGAGAAGCACAGGGAAGAGACCGCTTGACAGTGGGCCAAAGGTGGAGGTGGCTAGACAAAGTAGGATGGTTAATCAGTAGGACGTTATCCAGGCTACCGCTGAAGAGGGTGCGTGGGTAACGGGTTAAGAAGTGATCACTTAAAAGTGCAGCCCTTGGCCTTGCTTTGTAAATAGAGTGCACAGTGTGCAATTGGGGCTCGGTGAGGAGACTTTTCACAATTGCTTTGCCGTGGGTGATGAGGCATGGCCATTCTTAGTTGGTGGAGCAATCCGTCTGGTTGATTCCGACAATGAGCGAGACTTCTGATACACTAACTAGTCCCGCGACCCTAGTGTGGCCGGTAGACTAACTTCTTAGAGGGATGAGCGGCCGCAAGCCGTGCGAGATTGAGCAACAACAGGTCTGTGATGCCCATCGATGTCCGGGGCCGCACGTGTGTTACACTGGACGTGCCAGCATGAACCTTGCCCTTCGCCGTCAGGCTCGGGTAAACCGCTGAGCCCCGTCCGTGATGGGGACTCTGGCTTGAGACTGTGTCCAATGAACGAGGAATTCCCAGGAAGCACGAGTCATCAGCACGCGTTGATTAAGTCCCTGCCCTTTGTACACTTGGTCGCTACTACCGATCGGACGGTTTGGTGAGATCCTCGGATCAGCCCCTGCACGAGCCGTTCTCGCCTCGTGCCAGTGCGCCAAAAAGATGAGCGAACCAGACTGTCTGGAGGAAGTAAAACTCGTCACAAGGTCCTTTTTTTTGTTCTATTTTTTTGTGGAACGACTGGATCTGAGAGTTGGGAATGAGAAGAGGAGTCTAGCGTGGCTGTGTTGATTTTGCTGGACATAAGGAGACTTAGTCCAAAACCATTTCTGGGCTGACCCCACAAGGTGAGAATAACTGAAGTAGTAGTATTCATTTATTCATTTCGGTTTATTGAAATCATTAAACACTGGACAAGGCAGTCCGACGACTGAAATTTGTCAAGTTTACAATAATAAAATAGTATTTCATAAAACCTACAAATGTATATAAAAATAATAATAATCATATAAAATGACAATAATATACATATCATGTATCAAAATAATTATCTGGAATAAACAAACATACATAATTAAACAACAATAAAAATATAACAAATTCGACAAACAAAATAACCTAAAATAGCAGAAAACATAAGAAGAACAACAAACAGATATGATGCATGTAATTGATTTTATGCACCTACATCACAGAATTAATCATTTCAGTCAAAAAAGGAATTGTTGAATTCTCGTATCTTTGAGTCTTATAATGAGGTAGGTCAAGATGTTGAGCATTTCTCAGTTGCATATTATGTTACCTGTGTTATTTTTTCGTAACATAGTAAAAAAAACAGTAAACAGTGCTTGTTAAGCATTTTTTGATACAAAGTATAATTTCCCTGAATGTGGGACAATGAAGATTTTTATTATTAAGATCATTAGCTAGCTGATGAGATTGGTCAACAAAAGCAGGATTATAGGACTGCTTCTTCATTCTGGTCAATAATCTGATCTGTCTATGCCATTTTCCAGGCTCTGATCTTTTAAGGTATTCGACTTGTTCTGAAAGTAAGATACCTTAGCCTTTCTGATATGACGCTGAACTACAGACTTGGCATTTAATATGGAATTTTTTTTTTTCTTGACTTGGGTTTACTTTCTTAACTCAGTATATCAATCTGGTGAGTTTCTTTTACACTTTGGTGATTTATTTGTTAAAAGAACCATGTCACTGATTGTCTGTCGCAGCAAGAAGTCAACAACAGGATTATATCACAGGTGGCGTGGCAAAATGTACGGACAGGTGCATTTGATGATTGGCTTCACAGTCGGGTATACAAGGGTTGTTGCGTTCTGTATTAGTGGAAAACAACTGCTGCACGTCTCCAAAAGTTATTGCCGCTTCCTCTGGAGATGGTCCGTCAACTCGACAATGCTGTTTGTCATGGGGTGGTGGCTTTACAAAATTACGGCATGAAACAGCGTGCTATTGCTCGGCAGTATGGCACCACTCAAGGTCAGGTGTCACAGATCCTGAAACGAAATGCTCAGAGGGGTGTCCCTACTCCAATACCGAGGCCAGGACGTCCCCGCAGAACCACAAGGAGGGATGATCGCCAGCTGCACCGGTTAGTCTGCAATGGCCATACCAAGTCAGCTAATCGGCTTAGGGCTGAGTGGCAGCAACTGACAAATGTGCCTGTATCCAGAAGGCTAGTCAACCAACGACTGGTTCAAGCAGGCTATCGTGCCAGGCGTCCCCTGAGAAAGCCACGCCTGACCAGACAACACCGCCAGCACCGATTGCAGTGGGCCAGAGAGCACCGTCAATGGCAGCCAGGACACTGGAATCACGTGTTCTTCAGTGACGAGTCTAGATTTCTGGTCTATCGTCAAGATGGCCACGTCCGAGTGCGCAGACAAGTGCATGAAGCCTACAACAAAGATTGTATAGTGCCAAGAGTCCAAGCTGGAGGTGGTGGGGTGACCGTTTGGGCTGCTTTTCATGCAGGGGGCAAAACTGACCTGGTTGTTTTGAATGGAAACCTGAACCAGTTCAAGTACAGGGCCATTCTGGAAGAAACATTGCTTCCATTTGCTCGTGCAGCCTTTCGAGGAAACTTTGTCTTCCAAGATGACAATGCACGGCCTCGTCGTGCTCGCATGATCCAACACTTTCTTGCTGACCGTGGTGTCGAGCATATGGAGTGGCCTGCCATGTCTCCGGATATGAATCCGACAGAGAACTTGTGGGCAGAATTAACGCGTCAAATCGACCACTTGGACCAGCAGCCGACCTCTGTGCGTGAATTGCAGCAGGCTATTGTCACTGCATGGCAAGCGATTCTTGTCCAAACCTTGGCAAATCTCGTGAACAGCATGCCTCAACATGGACGTGCTCTCCTGAATGCTCGTGGGGGTTACACGAAGTACTGAACTGTAATTTTACTGTCCGTAATCCCAGTCGTAATTTAACTTTTGTTTTTGTTAAAAAATTTTTTGGCAAATGTGCAAAATAAAGAGATACTTCTGGAAAACGTACAGAAGTTTAACACAGTACTGTCCATGAATTGAGTTCGATATCAGTTTACATCACTTTCAAGGATCAATTTATTTGTTTCGAAATGTCAAATGTGGTTTTTGTTTCTTTTAAAGGCCACATTAACAAAATCTAGAATAATTTCAACATAATTCCAATGAACTTTTGGTTCTAAGACATCTTGAAAAGTAAGTTCACCCCCACAAAAAAATTTTCCATATTAAATGCCAAGTCTGTATATTCCTTCGTTGACGGTATCTAACAAAATCACCGATATCATGTGCAGCATCCCATTGTACTATTAAACGGCAAAGATTGTCGTTGAACCATGGTTTGTCCTTAGGTTTCCACTTAATCACCATCTCTTGAAAGCATCGTTTGTATTGCATCATTAGAGTACTGTGTCAAATTTCTACCATCTTATCAGGATCATCGGTAGAGTTAAAATAGTATTGTGGAGGCATGCATTTCCCATGAGCCTCGACCTTGGATAGAAAAAAACATAAAATAGTTTGAATAGATCTTTAAAGATTGCCATCATTAGTCTTGGACAAGGCACATTCAGCTTATGAAGCGCTAACCAAATTGATACTGTCCTTCGAAAGAACGCTAAGCTCGTTGTACCATCTGCCAGCACTGCTGCTTGGTGGACGTTCATGATACCATGCTGTCTTTCGCTAGGAGCAGTCAAATTTTTGCTAGCACCCTGAAAAACATAGCAAATCCCTGTCCCGACCTACAGGGGGAACTATTTCAGCAGCACATCCATGCTTCCTGTAATGATGCAAGCCCACAAACTCATACTGCACATGATTGAATGAATCACATTGCCTCTGTTGATGTCTCTAACATGATGGTGCATTTGCTGAAGGTTTATTTATTACCTCCGCCACCAAAGGTGGATGGAGGTAATGTTTTCACTCCTGCCTGTCTGTGAACAAGATATCTCAAAAAGTTGTGGACAGATTCAAACGGAATTTGGCAGAGAGGTAGTGTATGTGATGAGGACGAAATTATTAGATTTTGGTTTAGATCCGGATTCTGATCCGGCTACTATAATTTTTTAAGTGATTCTTCACCATTGGGAGATTGGGACAAAAACGATACATATCAGGATATCTCAAAACGTTGTGGACGAATTTGGATGAAACTTGGTGGAGAGGTTGGGTGTGTGACAATGACTAATCGATTCGATTTTGGTGGAGATCTGGATATGAGTTTCATTACGACAATTATTTAATTATATAAGTGATTCTTCACAATTGAGAGATTGGGTGAAAAGCAATATATAACATGATATGTTGGTTAGGTGACAAGAACAAGCCAATTCGATATTGGTTCAGGTCCGAATCCAGATCCGGCCTATCAGTGGGATAGAAAACATAAACTGTTCAGCCTGGCGGAGGTAATGCGCTCCACCGAGTGCCGTTCTAGTTACCCTCGCCGGAGAAGAGGGTATTGCATTTGAGTCCGTCTGATTGTCTGTTTGTTTGTTTGTCTGCACAGAATAAATATGATTTTCTCTGCAACCGTTGGTCCGATTGACAGGAAATTTTCACCAAAGGTGCAACTCCACCTGTATAATTTTTTAATGATAATTATGACGTCATAGGTCACGTGGTTCGGCCGCCATCTTGGAAAATCGAAAAACGTTGCACCTCTATATCTCGGAAAGCGCTGAATAGAAAAAATTGAGACATCACTCATTGTAAAGAACTCTCCATGGGGAATAAAATATGTTAATGGTGATGTCATAAGTGCCTCCATTATGACGTCATAATTCGACAAGTACAAAACTTCATCCTTTCAAGATGAAATTTATTGAGCGCCATGTCAGCATAAAGTGGTGGAGAAAAAAATAATGACGACGTCATCAGTCACGTGTTTCGGCCGTCATCTTGGAAAAACCAAAAAACTTTGCACCTCTATATCTCCGAAAGCGCTGAATATAAAGAAATTGAGACACGGCTCAATGTAAAGAACTCTCCATGGGGAATAAAATATGTTAATGATGATGTCATACATGCCTCAATTATGATGTCATAATTCGACAAGTACAAAACTTCATCCGATCAAGATGAAATTTATTGAGTATAATCTCGGAATAAATTAGTTTAGAATTTTTTTTAACGATGACGTCATCGGTCACGTGTTTTGGCCGCCATATTTGTTTTAACACAAAAGTCTTAAAAACCACTGAAAATACATCCTGGCGAGGGTTTGCAATCTCTGATTGCTCTTTGTCTTGTTTTAAATGTGTCAGCAATCTCCAATCGCTGCACTCTAGTTACCAGCTGATTTTAGTCTCATGGAGCGCAATCTAATGTCATGAGTGTTTGATTTTTATGTGTTAACGAGGATGACACACGCTTGTTTATCATCCTGTTTGTTAACATTATTATGACAGTTTGGACCCAACAAGACACCTACGTATGCCATCGGGGTGGTTGGAGCAGTCACTGTAATATTCATCTTCATCGGTGAAGTGGACATTCTCTCTCCAATTGTCACCATCAACTTCCTCATCACCTATGCCACTGTGGCCTACGCTTACTTTGCCCTGGCAATGAGTTATGATTTGCAGCAGATGGAAGGGATGCGTTGGGCAACTGGAGGACCCTCGATGGGAAATAGCAGAACAAATGGCGACCAGCGAGAGGGCTACAAGCCTTTGATAAACAAAGGCAAGGATGAGTCTGAGAGTGGTGAAATAAGTCGGAGTCAGGAGGGATCATTAGAGGAGTTTACTCGAGATATGAAAATGATTTTTCCCAGCCAAATGCCAAATGGCAAGACCGGTGGAAGCAAGAGACCGGAGCAGGACGTCCCTCGGGGTAAACGGCACAATGTGGCCAAAGAGAGGCTGCAGCACAGCTTCATGCTCGATTCAATTGGCAAGAGGGACCAGCAGAATCTCGATGGATCACTTTCCGAGGACAGCGCTTCAATTAATGGTCAGGCCATTGGACTGGATGACCAACTGGAGCCTGTGATCTCTGCCAATGGTGAAGAAAAACCAAAGGAGCGAAGACACGGAACGTTTGAGACTTCCAGCAGGAAATCTAGCAAAGCAGAGACTGCAACTGGTGAGCAAGAGCCAATGCTTGTTTGCTAATTTACCTTTATTTGTGTGAATTATGTAATGAAATCTCTTGTCTCCTCCCCTCCTCCCCCTCTCCAGTGTATGTTGATCCACTTGTTGTATCCCCATATCGTTCCATCATCCTCCCCTCCTCCCCCTCTCCAGTGTATGTTGATCCACTTATTGTATCCCCATATTGCTCCATCATCCACCACCAATCCACTCCAATTTGTTCTCTTGTCATGCTGCATATATCAAGGTTGCGTTACGTGTGCAGTAGAGTCTGAAACCCGAATCCTATCCAGGTTACAACTGTTGAACGTCCATCCGAGGGACGGCACACACATTGATGCCTCACCCAGCCTGTGAAACCCCAGGATGTCAGCTTATAGCTTGGCCAATATTCAAACCATGGCTAGACAGCTCAGAAGCAAGTATGCATAACTCGATGTTGTCCTACCAGCCCATAGTGTTTATTTATATACCTAAATTAATTAAGTTGAATAATGCGATTTCATGACATGGGACTTGACCAAAGCATACCTGCTTTACACGATTACACTACTCCATATTTATTTTAGACATAATTACTCTACTGCCACTGAAATTTGACGATAATGCACCAATTGCTTCATATAAACCTCTAGCCATGGCCTCTGCAGACTAAACCAGGTATGCTTTGTAAAGGATGTGTTTCTTATCAAGTTTTTCCTCTCCCTTGTAAGATTTGTCTCATCACAAGAATCCCTGGGAATTGGAAATTTATCAGATGTCAAATTCCTTCTATTCTAAACTCTGCAATCGCTGGATATCCCTAATTGGTGTAAGTATGCTTCCCACATTTTAAGATTGTGAATGAGGAATTGGATTTACTATCAAAATGCATCAGAATGACAGCAACCCTTGTTTTTCATCATACTGCCAGAACACTACTGTAATATGCATTTAATTTACCTATTTTGATCAGATGCAATATTGTGCAGCCGCCATGTTTGATTATTGACTGATGCCATTGTATTCCTGTAACCAGGCCGGAGTATGCCTCGTCATCATGTTTATTATCCACTGGATCTTCTCCCTCATCACCATAGCTATAGCCTTGCTTCTGTTTTTGTACATTGGGCAGGCCAGCCCTGGTCTTCCACCTGGTCAGTACCCAGATCAAATCACCTGTCCTTATTTCGCGCCAGGAGAGCTACTCGACAGTGATTCGGTTCACTTTTTAGCAATCTTGCAGGGGCGCAATGTATGTTATGATGTACCTGCTAAATAATAAATGAAATGAAAATTTAATGGAACATGGATCATGCTGTTTGTAATCCCTTGAGCAAGATTAATATGAGGAAGTCACCAAACTTGGATCTAGTTGTATAAATCAAGTTGCTCGCGAGATCACGGCGAGGTCACGTCTTTTCGAAGCTGTTCCATGCGCTCACGCTTTCGAAGCTAAGTGATCTTTCTCAATTGTGTTTTTGTCGAGACTGTATCTATCTTTCGGTGTATGTACCTATAGCGTATCTTTTGGAAAATTTTCGGTGCTAATTTTTCGTACATGTATACAAAATCGTCGGTTAATGCGTATCGAGTATTCTGCGGCCTAGTACTCGTAGGCTTAGGCTACCGTACCGTCTCCGACCTTGTGGTTTTGTTTTTCTCTCAGCGATTCGTCGAATGCGCTGCAATTATTTTCGTTCTCTGTTTCGTCCCAGTCGTTCACCCCATACCTCCTTGTTTAATATCTCTACTCAAAAAAAACAAAACCCAAAAAAATATTTCCTTCCCAGGTCTTATTCGTTTATTTGTTGTTCTTATTTGTTCGTTCGTTCTTCGTTCGCGATCACGCGATCACGTGGTTAGAAATGTATAATCTCTCCCCTGAACAACTATTTTCTCTCATATATTATAACACCCTTTTCTTCTTTTCCTACAAAAGGATGCTTTCGTCTTGCTCACCAAATCTATTCATTCCAAAAAATATATACTGAAACGCAAAAGAAACTTACCACCTTTGAAACCTTTAAATATCAACAATAACACTGCGTGTAGTAAATGTGTGAACTTATTTGTGGACAATAGTGTCCTCACTGTCAGACAAAACGGTCACGGATGGTCACTTGAACCTTCAATGGTCACTTCATAGCACAGCTGTTGAACAGCCGTTTTGACTGTCAGTGATTAGCCAAGGGGTACGGGATGATTTTAATGAGCTGCATGTGATGTCTTGATATTGGCTTTAAAAAGGCCAGTGCAAAATGGGCATTTCAATCAACATGCCACGATTGTCAAGGGATCAACGGCAGCGTGCCCTGGGCATGCTGCAAGGCGGACTGAGCTACCGTGAGGTGGCACGTCGCCTTGGCTGTTCACACCAGACGATATCGGCCCTGGTGGACAGAGACACCCTCCACAACTCTGCAGATGACAGACCTCGATCAGGGAGGCCAAGAGTCACCACTGCAAGGCAGGACAGGCAGATGGTCCGAAGTCACCTGCGGGATGGATTCCGTCCAGCATCCCGCACTGCGGCAGAAACTCCGGGGCGTGCAAACCCACGGATCTCCAATGATACTGCACGAAGACGACTGCATTACTATGGCCTGACTGCCAGAAGACCATACAGAGGTCCCGTGATGACGGCTGCCCATCGCCGCAACCGACAGAGATGGTGCCAGCAGCATCAGCGGTGGACCTTGGCGCAGTGGAACGAGGTCGCTTTCAGCGATGAGTCAAGGTTCTGTGTGGACAGTCCTGATGGGCGTGAGCGTGTCTGGAGAAGAACTGGCGAGCGATATGCCGATTGTTGCGTGCGTCAAGCCAACAGGTGGGGTGGCCCAAGTGTGATGGTGTGGGCCGCCATATCAGGCCGGTACAGGACGCCACTGGTGGTTGTGGATGGGAATCTTAACGCCCAGCGGTATGTGGATAACGTCCTGCGACCTCATCTGCTGCCATTCCTGCTGGACCACCCAGAACTGAGAACCTTTCAGCATGACAACGCTCGTCCCCATGCTGCTCGCTTTACCACTGCATTTCTCCAAGGCGAGAACATCAACACCATGCAGTGGCCTGCGCTCTCCCCTGACCTGAATCCCATAGAGCACCTGTGGGATGAGCTTGGGAGACGCGTAGTTGGCAGGGCCAGGACACGGGCAGAGCTGCTTCAGACATTGAGGACTGAGTGGGACAGAATCCAGCAGCAATCCATCCAAAGACTGGTAGGCAGTATACGCCGATGATGCACTGCCTGTATCCAAAACAATGGTGGCCACACACGCTATTGAAAGGGGACTGACATTGCACCCTCTGCTGTTCTGTACTGTAGAACAAACTGATGAGATGGTGTATCTGAGGAGAATAGAACCATGTTCCACACCTTGAGTTCAAGAGATAACAAGATTTAATGATGAACCAATATCACAGCGCTGTGGAGGGTGTAAGAGTCATACCATTCACAATTGAACAGCATGGCCACATACACTCCTGAGTTCCTTACAGAAAGAACTTCCTTATATACTTGCAGAGTGTGATAAAAATCTCCGCTAATTTTGGCAAGTTTCAGCAGTGTAATACACAATGGGGGAAACGTTGACCAGTACCCCCACCCTTGTCCTATCTTATTTGGCATGAGCCAAGGGAAAGATGCAGGAGAAAGAGCACAGTGACATTCTCAAAACTTATCTTCCATGCTGGCTTTTGGTCAAGGACAGACAGACGCGTTTTCACGAGGGGGTCTAACAGAGCAAGCAGTTTCACTATCTTTCTACATTCCTTGGCACAGTTGGAAAATATAGCATAGTTAAAAAGCAAGAGGGAACATAGTAAGCTTAATCCTTTTCACAAAGCAACCATTATTAAATGCAAACCACAATTACATAAGGCACAATAAAAGGCATGATCTCGACATTCCCCCATTTGGTCTCTACGAGACTACGTATCACAGAGACCAGGCCACATCGGCTTTATTTGCAAAGCAAAAGAGAATAGTGTTATATGTGGCCACATCGGGCTTTATTGAGTGTTGTATGTGTGTCCTCCAAGGGCATGCCACGCACATAAAGTACCCCGCATGCACGCTTGAAAGGTGTGTCATGTTGTGCGTGTTTGGAACATGAAGGTCCAGAACATGAAGATCTATTAACTTTTCAGATCCGCAACGAAGGCGCCTGGTCCGGCCAAGGATGTTGCCCGGGGGGGTCTAACAGCCCACCCTTGGAGCAGCGTAGGTGCGGCTGAAATCCCCCCCAATCGAAGGGCTCCCCGTCCTCGCACAGACCCGGTCCTTGCCGATCTTCGAAGTTAATCGACGTCCATGCTGTTGTTCTGAGGAATACATAATGTAATTAATATCTTGTGTCACGTGTTCCTGGTCAGAGTACAGAGCATTACAATTCAAAGTAAAGAGAGAGACTTCCTTTTGTGTCAAAGACGTTCATGGACGCATAATCAGCTTGTGGAACCAGAGTATCAGTGTCAGGTCCTTTGGCAGCCAGACCCAGCGTTGCAGTCAGATCCATAGTCGGATCAAGCGGAGATGTGCAGCTGTTTGCTTATAATACATAAGAAGCATTAGCCAATTCCCGCAGGGGATTTACAACAAAATCATCACAATAAATCAAATAAATCAACAGTCTTCTGATGCGCCGGTCACATCGGCATCGCCCAGGGGCTCGTTCAGGTCGACGGCCTTGGCGGTCAAGATCATGGTCTTCCGACGGCGGTTTCTTCATCGTCCATCCTGAAAAATACTTTCTTACACACACCATGATCAAATTCCTAGCCCCCCGTCCCACCAATTGGCATTTAGTTACCTTATCTCTCAGATGGTTGGCTTATTCATAGCCGCATTTCCTGTGTCGTGTCTGGAAATTCAAATGCCATATTTACTTTCACCAATTTCCGAAAATACCTTCCTTTTAATCATCTTCCCTACATCTAATAATACATGATTTACCAACCATTTCCCCCCCAACCATAATCGGTCAATGGAAATAATCGGTATCCTCCCCTTCAAAATTTCACTGTTATCCTATCAATACCTGGACATTTTTTCCCTTCCTTCCTAGATACGCGAATTTCACACCAGTATAAACCCACTGGAAAAATTATCTGAAAAATAACGAAATCGTCTCCAAGTTCTCTAGCTAATCTCCATCCGCAATCACCAACTTTACCCTCCTGTGCATTTTGCCTTAGGTTTAGAACCTAGAGTCTACCAAAACAACAACAACTAGCCTCCCAAAGCCATTTCCCTGCAAGAGCGGGGGTTAGCCTTGCGGTCCCCATGACAATCTTCTTCATTTTGCTCTATCACCTCCCTTTGAGCAATAATTCAATTGATGTGATTCCCACGTACCTGGTGGAGTTCTGTTCACCTGGTCTGCAGAGCCGTGATCCAATCTTCACCAGCCCCCAATCACCTCCTCGATTGGGGTCATTCTGCATGTAGCAATCTAACGCAACGTTATTAAACGAAATTCACAACTTTACATTCATTGGTCCCCCCAGTGCAAGCCAACCCCTTGTATCACCTTCTTATCTCAAAAACAACAGTCCATAACTAACCACTTTCCTTTATTTCCTGTCTTTTCCATTAACTTTTTACAACCTTTTCCTCTACTTCCTCAACAATTCCCAACAAAGTCACCTGTCATTGACAAATAATCCATCTGATTCGACTTTCCAATCCAATCATCTTTGCACTTTCCACGACCTTCTTCACACTTCCTCGCAAACCTTTCCTTCAGACACAACCCACATGAGTTATGAATACAATTTCCCCTTTCAGGCGCGTGTCTAGCCACTCACAAAGTGTCCACAAGACAACGTCTTCATATTTCACACCTCGGACCAGCCAGGGGTCCCTTGAGAGATGCATCCTCAGGTTAAAATCACCTCAGCTCTTGAGAGCTCAATTTTGTTCCATGGCCTATTCTGACCCATCTTGGCCCACCACCACCTCTACCTTCTGCCAAGCAAGAGGCAGGAGCATCATTACTCCCTCTTCCCTCTGCCCACCATAACTGGCAGACAGACAATGGCGAGCTACAAGCCCCAATGTTCTTAAACAGACAGATTCAACAACATCCAATAAGTGAATTCATTTTCCCAGAACTCATTCCCCTTTCCAACCAACATTTATACCTAAGCTTTAGGAACATGCCTTGTTCCAGGTGTGTGCGCATCCACATCCTTAAATTGGCCGACCCCCATTTGTATCCCGGCTGCCCCACCACCTGGAGCATGGTTACCCCCCAAAATGACATTGCACGAACCCTTTCAATACCTGTCTAAACCTACTACCATTTAACGACGCTTCCCCATACACTGTTATGGCCCCATCTGGATTTTTCAATCTTTATTTCAATTTAAATTTAACCCGATTTCCTCCAATTCCTTCCTACAGCATCACATGCACCTGTTACAGTGAATATATTTCCCCTGCCCCCTCCCCTTACTCAGGAGCCATCATTTTGATAAAATCATTTGAAAAATAGCCAATGGCAATCCATTCTGTTCAGATTGCGTGCTCCCAACAGAATACTGGATCCCAACCTCCAACCAAGCCACTGTTTCTCCGAAACAGTTCCAATTGTTTTCTTTTTCCCCCGCACACAAGTCAGTCCAAGCCAGCAACTGTACACAAAGATATCCCAGCACGCCGTGACCTTCACACCCCCACCAAGCTAGCATTCCCAAAAACAAACCCATGTTGTCTTTTTTTCCAGTCATACAAACCAAAGTACACTTTTGTTTGCACATGTACTTTAACCACGATTATATGAGACTCAACACCAGGACTGCTCCGTGGAGCAAGGCACCAGAGACAACTCCCCTCTCCACCTGGACTTACCCCAGGTAGAATTTGGCTACCTTCAGAGAAAGTACTTGCACAACACATTTACAAACCAATTCGTCCCCTCGTTGTATTAGGGGACATCTCGAATGTTCCACCACAATTCACAGCAGGTGACCACCCACCTGCCCTTGAAGTCCTTCTCAGTCATCTTTCCCACGAAAATGTAATCGATTTGTCTGACGCACCACGTCTGTTCAGCAAATGTTTGAGACACCCAAGCATGTCATAACACATGGGCTGTCCAATTCTGAAATCTCACGAAACCTTTTCTGAGGGTCAAATGTAACAGATAGACAGACCGGCAAATAGGCAGGGGCAAACCCCGAGGCCCCAGACACCATCACCACACACATACCCCGCATCACATAGGAGTATCAACATTTGTCATAGGAGTATCAGCTTGAAATATCCACCCGCTCTGATCCTCCAGAGCTGAGGAAACCAGCCAACCTGAGCCGGACAGCAAATGCCATATGTCTTCGTCTCAAATCGAGGGCAAAATTTTCACAATGGCAAACAATTAATATATTGTCCACATTCATCTTGGTCACCCCAACCCATCCTGGCTCTCCCCAAGAGCTCCGTGTCCGGACAGACAGACAGATAAACAGACCGGGTGAAACCATAACCATCCATCCTTCCGATTGGACTCAGCACACATGCCGCCCGCTCACCAGTCATGTACACTCAGCACCCATAAATGGCACACGCCAGCATCACATGTCATTCTTACCTTTATTCAACGCATTCCGCAATCCCAAGTCAAATCCCAAAACAAATTAAAACAGACGTCATCTTAAAAAATACAACTTGCCTCTGCAAGAGGGGTCTCACTAAAATCCGAAATGGAGCGAAATGGACCTCAAAATAACCAATAACTTCCCCACAGCCTTCCTAGGGAGGCGTGCTCTATCATGCAGCACCCTTTACCTGGTGCACACCTTCCGCACATTCCTCCCGCTCCCAGGCTTCGTTGCACACCTGACCACCGCACACACTCGTCGTTCGCACACTCCATTCCAGGTGTGCATTCCTTCTCACCTGCCACAACCAACTCGTACTCCGTGCCACTCTCAGCACCTTCCCTGTGTCTTTGCACCAATGCATCTCCAGGATGCATTACGCAACCCATCCACACATCATTCGCACGGTGTGAGCCACATCATATACCGACAGTTGAAACCTCGACCGTTTTCATCCCTCGGATGAGCGTTCGACCCACATTATCTTCTCCAATACTTTCCCCCATCCGCCTGTGGGGCAGCTTGTCTCGCATCATCTGCCCTGAGACCCATATGCATTTTCATAACTAAATCATACCACCATCGCTTGCCTGGAAAGCCGTTGTCCGGCGCATTGATCAACACAAATGTGCCGATGCATCGTCCAGCTGCCATTCCGCATCACATCCGTACCTCGGTCTTGTAACTGCCATTCTCTATTTCATCCGCTGTAGACAACCTCATTCACCTCATTCAGAGAGACCTCATCCACACTATACATCATTCATTGTATGGACAATGGACAAGAACAAGACTTCCTGTTGGCACCGGAAATTCATTATTGTCTTGAAATCCTACATTCAACCACGTCAATCGCCTCATTTAATATACTTCGCGTTACTATCAACGTTAATTCAGCATTCCTCTTATAATTCCATTATCAAACAATGTATTCCTCATGATATTGCATGGCAGGATTCACAGGCGACCACTATACCGACATGGCGCATAGCACACCGCATGAAGCACCTTGCTGGCAAGGCATGAACGACTCACGTGTAGGAAAGTTGAAGTGGCCCACAATGCATTTGGGCACACATCCTCCAAGCAACCTCATAGCAGGGTTCTCCCCCGTACTCACGCATGTTCCTGTTCCATAATGCGCCTTTCTCTCCAGACGGCTCTCCCACACTCGTCCGTCTCAATCCCAACCGCACCTGTTCACATGATTTTTGGGTCTCTCCCAATCTTCTGCTTATCTCGCCGGCCTCCATGCTAGCCGGGCTGCATCCCCATGCGGCAACTCCGCACGTTATTCTTTCCCTCATCTTCAGTTTTTCATAAAGGTGCAACCACCCGATGCGGCTGGTTGCATCATTTTCTTACCTGGCTCATTTTAATCCTTTATTCGCCTGACTCGGCCACCCGAATGCGTCGAATACACGCACTCCGTCTCCAGAACTCAAATCATTCTAGTTTACTTCAGATTGAGTATTACTCCGACATACCTTAATCTCCCTTAAGATATTTAATTAACGTGCACGGAACATTTTCCCGTCCATGCGCCCAGGCGGTCGCTCCCAGCGCACGGCAGCACGACCCCCATTTGCAAGAAGCAGCTCGTGATGCGTACAAGGCGCAAGGAAGCGCCCCGAGGCCATCCACCGAAAAATCCTGCCTTTTAATTTACCGCGCCGATATTTTCCTAATCCGGTCCTCCCGCGGCGCTAACTCGCGGTCAATGCTTGTATAGCGCTTCTAACTTGTCTAACTTATCCTGGCCATCCTCCTTGGGTCCCCTCCGTTAGTCCGCAGCCAATACTTTCTCTGGTTACTATCAACCCCATCAACTCCATCTTGTCTCTAGACTGCCCTGCCTGGGAAGTTCTTGGCTTTACCAAGAAGTCCCCCCTTTTTGCTAACTGACCCCCATTTCTTGGTTCATCAATAGACGACTTGTTACCCGAGCCAAATAGGCCTGTACTTACACACCAGATTCCAATTTGTTCGTGATCCAAGCACGGAACGACGAAATAGAAGACAGACAGCCTGGGTGAGTAAACGGAGCTCAATTTGGAAAGACCCCTCAGTATGAAAGCTCACGTTAATCGAATCAGTGCTGGCCAGCCTCTCCGCTGTGTCCCCACAGGGTCTGCCTCCCAAATATCGCTCAGAGTCGGATCCCACTTCTGACACCAAACTGAGGAGAATAGAACCATGTTCCACACCTTGAGTTCAAGAGATAACAAGATTTAATGATGAACCAATATCACAGCGCTGTGGAGGGTGTAAGAGTCATACCATTCACAATTGAACAGCATGGCCACATATACTCCTGAGTTCCTTACAGAAAGAACTTCCTTATATACTTGCAGAGTGTGATAAAAATCTCCGCTAATTTTGGCAAGTTTCAGCAGTATAATACACAATGGGGGAAACGTTGACCAGTACCCCCACCCTTGTCCTATCTTATTTGGCATGAGCCAAGGGAAAGATGCAGGAGAAAGAGCACAGTGACATTCTCAAAACTTATCTTCCATGCTGGCTTTTGGTCAAGGACAGACAGACGCGTTTTCACGAGGGGGTCTAACAGAGCAAGCAGTTTCACTATCTTTCTACATTCCTTGGCACAGTTGGAAAATATAGCATAGTTAAAAAGCAAGAGGGAACATAGTAAGCTTAATCCTTTTCACAAAGCAACCATTATTAAATGCAAACCACAATTACATAAGGCACAATAAAAGGCATGATCTCGACATATCTTGGTCAAAAACTTGACATGTCATCAATAAAATGCCAATGTTTCAATTAGCAATTGTTGGTTTGTTTTATTTTGAACTGTTACAATTTTCTTACATTTCAAACAAGTGGTAAGTTTCTTTTGCGTTTTCGGTCTTTTTGAAGTTGGTCAAAATGGTCAAAATGGTCAAATTTTTTGGTCAAAATGCCCATTTTGCACTGGCCTTTTTAAAGCCAATATCAAGACATCACGTGCAGCTCATTAAAATCATCCCGAACCCCTTGGCTAATCACTGACAGTCAAAACGGCTGTTCAACAGCTGTGCTATGAAATGACCATTGAAGGTTCAAGTGACCATCCGTGACCGTTTTGTCTGACAGTGAGGACACTATTGTCCGCAAATAAGTTCACACATTTACTACACACAGTGTTATTGTTGATATTTAAAGGTTTCAAAGGTGGTAAGTTTCTTTTGCGTTTCAGTATATATAATACCATCTCTTACAGTTCCTCCTTTCTACATTCCCTAAACTATCCAGAACTCCACCCCTCCTCCAGTGTCCTCAAACGTATTTTTGACTCGAAGGTCTCAAACTCATTTTGCAAAAAATGTGCGTTTCCCATGAATCATACACTTTTCAAAATCCAATCTCACCCCTCCCCTCCAAATCCTCCCCATCACCCATCCCTTTCAAATCTCCCCCCTTGCCCCTTCCCTCCCCTCCCTCCTAAACTCCCCCCACACCCCTCCCCTCCGAGACTCTCCCTCGCTCCTCCCCTCCTAGACTCCCCTCTCACCCCTCCTCCTAAAAGCATCCTCCCTGCTTCTTCCCCCTTCCAACTTTCACCTTCATCTCCCCCAACCTTCTGCCTCGCTCTTCCCCCTCCTCAAATAACACCTCACTGTGCCTCACCCAATCTCCATCAAACCTTTTGTCCGCCCCATTCTTCCCTTTCTCCAAGCTATTCTGAAATCTCTGACACACCTTCAACAGCTCTCCCTACCTCTTCCTCCTCTTCCACATCTTACCCTACCCCTCCCCCCCCCCTGTTCTGGACCCGATGCTCCCCCTTCCTCTTCATTAAGGGTATGGACCTCAAACATCCGGGGCCTTCGCTCAAACTTGACTGACCTCTCCATACAGGTTGCTTCTGACAAACCAGATGTGATCTGCTTAACAGAAACTTTCCTCCTTCATGATGTCTCTGATGCCTTGGTATCTCTCCCAGGTTACTCCCTCCTCCGGTATGATAGACCTGAGCCTCGTCCTGGAGGTGGGGTTGCTATCTTTATAAAAAACTCTCTTCCTCACTCGCCCTCCACTGCCCTCTCTCCACCTCACCCCCAGGAATACCTTTGGCTGCGGCTTCCCCTTCGCTCCCACCTTTTGTTCATATGTGTGTTGTACCGTCCACCAAACAGCGATGACTCCATCTACATCTCGCTGTCTGATAATATGGACCAACTTCTATCTACCCATCCCAACTCTCTCTTCCTCATATGTGGTGATTTCAATTGTCACCATGCCAGTTGGCTGGGTGTGGGTACCTCTCTCACCAGCCATGGCTCTTCAGCAAAGGACTTCTGCGACTCACTGGGACTGACACAATCTGTCAATTTCCCGACCCGGATCTCAGTCAACGGAGCATCTTCTCTTCTGGATTTGGTTATGACAAACTTCCCTGAAAATGTCTGCTGCTCTTCTTCTGCTCCAATCGGCTCATCTGATCATGTGCTTGTCAAAGTGGACATCTCTCTGACCATTCTCAGAGAGCCTCCTCAGCGTCGACGAGTCTGGCATTTCACTCAGGCCAACTGGCACGGTCTTCAAGCAGCCATCAATCATCTGGACTGGTCTCACATCTCTACCGCCTCTGACATCAACTCATCCTGGAAATTCTTTCAAAGTAAATTCCTCTCTCTCATGCACAGATTTATCCCATCTCGTCTTCAGTTGTCATACCCTTCCTCCCGTCCATGGTACACGGAATCTTGTGGTGAGGCTGTTGCCCTGAAACAACTTGCTTTCGTCTCCTGGAAAGCAAATCCAACGGAAGGAAATCTCATTTCCTTTCACAAAGCCCGAAACAAGTGTGTGTCCACCCTCAGGAGAGCCAGGAAACAATATATCACCGTTCTCAAGACCGAACTCTCTTATCTGTCTCCCTCTTCCAAATCCTGGTGGAGTCTGGTCAAATCTGTTTATGGTGTTTGTTCCCCCTCCATCCCCTCCCTCACCTCAAACGGCTTAACGGCTGACTCCGCACGTGAAAAAGCTGAATGCCTCAACTCTGTGTTTGCCTCTAAATCTTGTGTCCCAAACCCATCCCTCTCTGTACCCACCGTACCCAGTCGTACCCAGCTGCTCCTGGACTCTGTGTCCTTTCCTCCTGACAAGGTGGAAAAGTTTCTGTCAACCCTCGACTCTGATTCTGCAACTGGTCCTGACGGCATCAGCCCACGGGTCCTAAAATCATGTTCTTCCGCTCTTTCACTCCCTCTTTCTGTTCTCTTCACCCTCTCTTTTGCTCAAGGTCATCTGCCATCTGCTTGGAAATCAGCCAACATCACCGCTTTGCACAAAAAAGGTGCAAAAACAGATCCCAGCAACTACAGACCAATCAGCCTTCTCCCAATTATCAGCAAAGTCATGGAATCCATCATTGCTTCAGATATGAAATCTTTCCTCTTCTCCAATGGCTTGATCTCTGATCATCAATTTGATTTCAGACCTGGTCACTCTACTCTGGACATGCTGCTTCTGCTTTCTCAACAATGGATGGAGGTCCTCAACGCCAAACAGGAAATTAGAGCTGTCTCCCTTGACATTTCACGTGCCTTCGATACGGTCTGGCACCCTGCTCTGCTCACCAAACTCTCCTCCTTTTGTATCCATGGAAATCTCCACGCATGGCTGGCGGACTTCCTCTCTGGTCGTAGTCAACGTGTGGCCCTGAATGGGTTTCTCTCATCTCCTCTTCCTGTTCAGGCTGGAGTTCCCCAAGGTAGTGTTCTGGGCCCTGTGCTTTTTCTGGTCTTCATCAATGATCTCTCTGACTCTCTTGAAAATCCTCTCTATCTCTTTGCTGACGACTCTACTCTCTGTCGCTCCATTCCTCATCCCTCAGATCGGCAGTCTGCAGCCTTCTCACTCTCTGCAGACCTGGACAAAATCACAGACTGGGCAAACAAATGGAACATGTCTTTCAATCCTGATAAATCTCACACTCTTACGATGTCTCTCCGAAAAGACCGACTGGAAAACCCTCCCATCCACTTTCTGAATATTCCTCTCCAAGAAGTTCTGTCACTCAAGCTTTTGGGTCTCACTATTTGCCATGATCTTTCCTGGGAAAACCACATTTCAAATCTGGCCTCCAAAGCCAGTCGCCGACTGTGCATCCTCCGTCGTGCGAAGTCCTTCCTTGGCACACCTGAACTCCTCACCACATACAAGGCTTTCATCCGCAGCTCTATGGAATACTGCTCTCCCCTCTGGTCTGGTGCTCCTGCCTCACACCTAGCCCGTCTTCACGCTGTTGAAACCAAAGCGTTCAGAATCATTGGAATCTCCCGCGATGAAGCTAACTCCAAAGGCCTTTCACTCACTCTCCTGGCAGGTTGGTGGTCTTTCCGTCTTCTACCGACTCCTCTCTGGCCTTGCCCCCCCAGCCCTCTCTGGGCTCTGTCCCCCAAATATTCCTACAGGTCGCACAAGATCTGCCTGCAACCCTCTTATGGTTAAACTGCCAAAATCAAGACTTTCTGCTCACCTTCACTCCTTCATTCCTCTTTTCTCCCGCCTCTGGAACAAACTCCCTCACTCTCTTCAATCCCACTCCACCCTCCAGGTCTTTAAAACAGCTGTTCACCACCATCTCTTATCCTCCCCCATCCAAAACCTTGATCTTTTCTACCCCCGCTAATTTCGGTCCCCTTGTGTTTTATACCTCTCCCCCCCCCCCCCTCCCCCTCCCACGCCTCCTGCCCCCAAGCCCTCTCCCTCCCACACTTCTCCCTGCTCTCAAATGTTGTGGTTGTGTGCTTCCCCTTCTCTCCCCATCTTGTCTTCCGCTCCCTCTTTTTGTATATTTTGTTTGTCTGGTTGATTTGTTTGTGAAATAAATGTTAGCTCTTTCACGAGCCTCGATTCAGTATACAAAAAAAGTACTTTTTGCTTTGGCATAGCTGTTTAGCTATTTCTGGTACAATGTATAACACCATGTAACCTCTCCTATATCCGAACTCCTGCATGCACATAACTTTTGTGTGGCCCCTTAAGGTGTGTAAAGTGTGAGGAAAAGTGTGCGTTTTCAATTCTGTGAAATAACAGCATTTGCAGAGCTGTTTGTGCCTTTATAGGAAGTATTTTAACAACTGCTGCCGGTAATATAGTGAAGCTGTGCCATTATTATAATGTTTCATTAAACACTGGAATTTGACTGGCGTTTGTCTGGTCTTACCTGCAATTTGGTTGTTGTCGCCTGTCATCTGTCGGAGAGCGGAAAAATAAGGCTTGCTGGGAAAAGTGAGCCAGTTGAGTATCCTGTGCCGGAGTGGCGACTCGTCATGTGTGTGTGTGTGTGTGTGTGTGTGTGTGTGTGTGTGTGTGTGTGTGTGTGTGTGTGTGTGTGTGTGTGTGTATGTGTGCGTGTGCGTGTGTGCGGCCAGACTGCAGACTTTGGTGTGCTAAGGCCGACTGTATCACCTTCCCAAGCTGAATTGCTCTATCCACGTGAATTGCATTGCTATGTTAAAGTTCCCTTTCTTTCTTCCAGGCATTTCTGTTTGCTTCAACTTGTTTACATGGATTAAAGAACAATTGCAGAAGTTATGCAGGTAAGATAGAAAGTGCTTGAGTTTTGCTTCTCTATTCTGTTGCAGTCTGAATTTTTTTTTTCTGTGAATAAAAAGTGTTTAAATTTGTTAAATTAAATTTGGGCATGGAGATTTTTGGCAGTACTGCCTTTTCCGAGGTAGCATTTTAGTACCCCGATGCCATTAAGAGTCATTAACAAAGTAAATGGGCTGACACTATATAGAGAATAGACAAGGTAAGGTGGGTGCAGTTAATGCCTCCCTTATTTATGATCCTCAATGAGCTAGTTGGGATTTTGCAACATATGATAGCAACATGAGATATCTTCTGAGGCAGCTTGGTTTCCCAAAGCTGGGAATCTAAATTTTTAATACTGCTACCTTCAGCTGCATATAAGCTGTTTATACATGTGAGCATGGTGTTTGTTCAAGGTGGAAAAACCTCATGGGGAAGGGGGATAAAATTAGTATTAATATTATTTTGTAATAACCGTTGGTCCGATTGCCAATACATTTTCACGATAGGATCGCCTCCTCCTGTATAATTTTTCCATGATAATTATGATGTCATAGGTCACGTGGTATGGGCGCCATCTTGGAAAACGCGAAAAACTTTCCACCCTATAAATCTTTGAAACCGCTTCACGGAAAAAAAATTAAACATGGCTCATTGTCATGGTTGTCCATGGAAACCTCCACGCATGGCTTGCGGACTTCCTAACCGGTCGCAGTCAACATGTGGCCCTGAATGGATTTCTCTCATCACCCCTTCCTGTTCAGGCTGGAGTTCCCCAAGGCAGTGGTCTGGGCCTCTGGGCCCTGTGCTTTTTCTGGTCTTCATCAGTGATCTGTCGGACTCTCTGGAAAATCCTCTCTATCTCTCTGCTGATGACTTCATTCTCTGCCGCTCCATACCTCATCCCTCAGATCGGCAGCCTGCAGCCTCCTCACTCTCTGCAGACCTGGACAAATTCACAGACTGGTCAAACAAGTGGAACATGTCTTTCAATCCTGACAAATCTCACACTCTTACTATGTCTCTCCGAAAAGACCGACTGGAAAACCCTCCCATCTACTTTCTCAACAATCCTCTCCAAGAAGTTCTGTCGCTCAAGCTTTTGGGTCTCACTATCTGCCATGATCTTTCTTGGGAAAACCACATTTCCAAGCTGGCCTCCAAAGCCAGTCGCCGACTGGGCATCCTCCGTCGTGCGAAGTCCTTCCTTGGCACACCTGAGCTCCTCACCACAAACAAGGCTTTCATCCGCAGCTCAATGGAATTCTGTTCCCCCCTCTGGGCCGGTACTCCTGCTTCACACCTAGCTCGGCTTCACGCTGTTGAAGCCAAAGCTTTCAGAATCATTGGAATCTCCTGCGATGAAGCGAACTGCGAGGGCCTTTCACTCACTCACCGCAGGCAGGTTGGTGGTCTTTCTGTCTTCTACCGACTCCTCTCTGGCCTAGCTCCCCCAGCTCTCTCTGGGCTCTGTCCCCCAAATATTCCTACAGGTCGCACAAGATCTGCCAGCAACCCTCTTATGGTTAAACTGCCAAAATAAAGACTCTCTGCTCACCTTTACTCTTTCATTCCTCTTTTCTCCCGCCTCTGGAACAAATTACCACACTCTCTTCAATCCCACTCCTCCCTCCAGGTCTTTAAAACAGCTGTTCACCACCATCTCTTATCTTCCCCCATCCAAAACCTCGATCTTTTCTACCCCCGTTAATTCACCGCAGATCCACTTTTTTTAAATACCGACTTATTTCCTGGAAGTCCGAGCAGTGTCCATGTGTTTTATACCTCTCCCACCTCCCTCATCCCCCCCAAGCCCTCCCACAGATCTCCCAATGTCCCTGTTCTCTACTGTTGTACTTTTGTGCTTCTCTCTCTCTCCCCATCTTGTCTCCCGCCCCCTTTATTATGTTTTATGTGTCCATTTACGTTTTTTGTCATCAATGTTAGCTCTTGCATGAGCCTCGATCTTGTATATAAAAAAAATTGTGAAATACTCCCTATTGGGAACAACATATATTCATGATGATGTCATTGGTGCCTTCATCATGACATCATAATTCGACAAGTAGAACTCTTGATCCGATCAGTTTCAAATTTATTGAGCGTGATCTAGGGATAAATTGGGCGAGGAAAAAAATTGATGACGTCATCGGTCACGTGGTTCGGCAGCCATATTTTTACGGCGTATCCCGTGGAGTAATGCCGCCTGGAACAGCGTTTGTCTGTCTGTCTGGTGCATGTATGTATGTTTGTCCCTCACAAATTTCCAACAATCAGAGCTGAGGATCTGGTCACATGGCAGGGGGATAGCAGATCCCCCACTCAGCAGATACAAGACTAATGCTCTTGTTCATTCAATGCACATCAGTGTGCTCTTCGTTATTGTCATATCTCATTTATTATTTTATTTATCATATGTCACATTATAGGTAATTGTCACATCTCACACATTAGCTCTCACATGAGCCCTGACTTAGTATACAACAACATGCATTTTAAGGCCATTTTCCCTGCAAGAGCGGGGGTTAGCCTTGCGGTCCCCATGACAATCTTCTCCATTTTTCCCTATTTTCTGCATCTCTCCTTGTTAACCCCCTTGCCCGCATATCTTCTTCCACCGTCTTTAGCCAAGTCTTTCTCGGTCTTCCCCGTCCTCTACTTCCTTCTACATTCATTTCCATCACTCTTCTCAACCAGTCACTTTCATCCTTCCTCAACACATGACCAAACCATCTCAACCTGTTCCTCTTCACAGCATCAATCACAGGCTCTATTCCCATCATCTTTCACAAATCATCATTTGTCTTCCTCTCTCTCAGCGACACTCCGCACATCCACCGAACCATTCGCATTTCCACCCTTTCCAGCCTTCGTTGCTGCTCTACATTCATGACCCATGTCTCACTCCCATAAATCATAACACTTCTCACACATGCAGCATACACCTTTCCCTTCAGCTTCAACGACACTCCCCTCCTCATCAGCACGCCACTCAGTTCCCGAAACCTCTTCCATGCACATCTCACTCTAGCAACCGTTGCCGAGTCTGATCCACCTTCTCCATTGAGCATGTCTCCGAGATAGCAAAATGTTTTCACACCTTCCAGCTTCAGGCCGTCTCCAAGATCCAACTCAACATTTCTTCCATCTGCAGCTCCCTCTGTGCACACCTTACATTTGAATGTAGCTGCCACGCTGGTTAATGACCCCTCTCAGACCACTACATTTTTGATGAACCCACTCAGCGCACATTGTACATTGAATGGAGTTCACTCCGACACCCTTCCTGCACACAGCACATGGCCACTTCCCAGTTCTTTCCACCTCACCACATGCTTTACCACTTGCCATCACCCTCGTCTTTCCTATATTCACCTTCAGACCTTTTCTCTCCATACTTTCCTTCCATTTGTTCATCTTTTCCTTCAGTCCATCCATACTTTCCGCAATCAACACCAGATCATCTGCATACAACAACTCCCACGGTAGACCCTCCTTTACGGTCTGAGCCAGCACCTCCATCACAGCTACAAATAGTAGTGGACTTAGTACCGACCCCTGATGCACTCCCACCTTCACCTCAAACTCACCACTGTTCCCGTCCTTCGTCCTTACAGCTGTGCGCGCTCTTTTGTACATTGCCATCACAACTCTGATCAACCATTCCTCCACTTCTAACTTCCTCAATGCCCATGTCAATACTTTGCGTGGAACCCTATCGAATGCTTTCTCCAGATCAACAAACCCAAGAAAGAACTTCTTCCTCTTCTCCATGTACTTCTCCTGCAACTGCCTTACAATAAAAAGCGCGTCTGTCGTTCCTCTTCCTGGCATAAATCCAAACTGCATTTCGTCGATCTTCACCTTCTTCCTTGTCCTCTCCAACACCCTTTCCAATACCTTCATTCCATGCTCCAATAACTTTATCGCTCGGTACGAGCCACACTCCAGAGGGTCACCTTTCCCCTTGTATAGAGGGACAAGGGTACTCAGTTCCCAATCCACTGGAATGCAGCCTTCTTTCACCACAAGATTACAGATCTCTGTCATTCTCTTCACACCCCAACTTCCTGCTGCCTTCAACATATCTCCCACAACTCCCGTCGGCCCTCCCGCTTTTCTACTCTTCATTGCTTTTATCGCTTCCTCAACTTCCTTCTCAGTTATCTTCTCTGCCGGTCCTAAAACTGGTTACTCTCTATGTTGCCATCCCATTCATTCTCTGTATTCAACAGCATTCCCATATATCTTTTCCATCTTCCTTTAATTCCATCTGGGTCCACAACAATTTGTCCCACTTCATCCTTCAAGCAACTCACCCCCATCACATCACACCTCTCTTTCGCTATCTGCTTTGCAATCCTGAATACCGCTCTCTGACCCTCTTCCGAATCCAAGCGTTCTCCGAACATTTTCCTACATGTCTCCTGCGCCTTTGCTTCCTCTTTCTTTGCAGCCTTCTTGGCTGCCTTATAACTTTCATGCTCTGCTTTTTCTGCTCCCGTACCCTTCGCCTTCTGCCACTCCTTGAACTTCTTCCTCTTCTTGTCAATCCTCTTTCCAACTTCATCATCCCACCACCATGTTTCCGAGTGCCTCGGTGGTCCTTTTGTCCATCCACATACCTCACCAACTGCTCCCAACAGACTATCTTTCATTGACATCCAACCACTTTCAAGCTCAACCACATCATCCTCGACCCGACTCAGCCTCTCTTTTAATACCTCCCTTTCTGTCACCTCTTTCAACCTCCACACCTTCATTCTCGGTTGGTACTTCACCCGCCGAGCTCTCCTCGCACCTTTCACCCTTATGTCGCAGACAACCAAGTGGTGCTGTGAAACAGCCTCCTCCCCCGGGATCACCTTTGTGTCCCGGAGGTGCCCCCTATCTCGCCTACGCACCATCAGGTAGTCAACAGTTGTCGTCGATCCACCTGACGTGTATGTAACAAGCTTATTATCCCCTTTCTGGAACTGAGTCTTACAAATCAACAAATCAGCTCCATCAGCAAACTCTAAAATCCTTTCACCTTCTCCATTTCTCACACCATATCCGTAACCCCCATGAACTCCCTCAAAACCATCCATACTCCTTCCCACATGTCCATTTAGGTCTCCTCCTACCACAACAACTTCCTCATCTTTCACGTTTCCCATCAGCTTCTCTATCGCACACCAGAACTTGTCCTTCTCTTCATCGTTCCGACCAACCTGCGGAGCATATCCCAAGATGATGTTCACCAAGAGCTTTCCAATCATCATTTTCACCATCATCAACCTATCACTCACTCTGGTCACACTCACCACACTGTCTACAAACCCGTCAGAAAACAGGACACCAACACCATTCACGCCCTCCGGGCACCCTTGCCACACAACCTTGTATTTCTGTCCCTGCCTACCCTTCACCATTCTCACACCACTTCCCTTCCATCTCGTCTCTTGCACACAACATATGTCCACTCTTCTTCTGGCCAATACTTCCACCACTTCTCCTGATCTCCCTGTCATTGTCCCTACATTCAATGTCCCAAACCTCAGAAACCGATCTCCACTTCGGGCTGTACCCTGCCCATATGTAGTTCTAATTGTCATGGTTCTCTTTTTGAGGCAATGTTTTTATGGCCGGATGCCCTTCCTGACGCCAACCCTCCCAGTCGCCTCTTACGACACGCAGGGATACGGTGTACCTATTCTAACCAGGGTATACACCGTACACACCGGTCCAAGTCAATTCATGTAAAACTAAAAGCACAAGGATGGCCGAGTCATCCTCCCAAATACATTACACATACAAGCTCCTCCACAAGCTTAAGATCACCATTGATAACAAAGAAAAGGTTCGTTTACACTGCACGTAAAGTAGCTAAGATGGCCAGGCATACAGAATGTAAACGCAACACTTTCGAGGGTGATGATGCACAAAAGAAAATGCTTGATGCTTGATGAAATGAAAATGAAAATGCTTGATGAAAATGCTTGGTGCACGAAAAAACGATCAATAAACTATATTCCCAAATGGAGCACTCCCAAACATACCCAAATACAGACAAAGGGAAATCCAACTGAAAAACAAAGAGGTGTGATTTAGTGGGCACTTAGTCTTAAATCGGCTGGTGTATCTCCTCAGGAATCGTCAAAGATCGTCCGAGGCCCTGGCGTCTTTGCGCATGAAACACACTCCTTGGCGTGAAGTAGGCCTTCCGCGTGAAGCGAACGGCCTTGGCGTGCAGCTCGCTCTTCCCAGCCGTGCTTGTCCTCACGATGTCTGCACGGAAACCACAACTCTCCGCCAACAGTTCCCCTCCTCACGACCGACCCCAGCAAGACGTCAGAAGACGACCGTTCCTGATGAAGCCGGGACTCGAACTCGCACGACGTGAGAATGTCTTGCCTGATCGATGTACCTCCAAATTGGCTGGTGTATCTCATCAGAGATCGTCTGAGGCCTTGGCGGCAAAATGTGTTCGTTGGCGCGAACTCGGCCTCGCTGCGTGTCCGCTCCACGCACAGCTTAAAGAAGGTCCGCAGGACGAACCGCCGCTTCGAAGTCAGCACGAACCAGGACGCATAGCTTAAAGAAGGTCCGCTGGACGAACCGCCGCTTCGAAGTCAGCACGAACGACGATCTCTAAACTTTGGTGCCGTGGAGAGCTCGAAAGTACGATTCCTCGCTCGAAGGGTATACAAAAACAAAGTATACAAACAAAAACAGCTCAAAGTATACAAAAACAGTATACAAAATAAAAATCTCTCCCTACTTCTACAACAACATGCTCATCTGATATTTTCATCTACTTCACAGTCTATTCCCATTTAGTCATCCAGAGCCTTATTATGTTTTCGGTTAATTTAATTAATACGTTTTAATTCCCTTCTATTCAATGCACCCTGCATATACATTCATGTATTCCCCGAGCATTATGTGCAAAAATGAATTGGTTACGGAAACGTTTGCTGTCTGATTGTTTCATTTACTCACCTTGTACTCCTGTTAATTGTGTTCCAGGAAAGGACCAGCACCTACAGAGCAATTTGTTGTCACACCTTCATTTGTTCCTGGAGGGATATCCACAACCCAGTTGACTGAGGAGAATGAGGACTTTGCCTTGCGTGAACGCTTCCACCGTTTATCCACTGTTACACCAGCTGCTCTAACCACACAGGATCAATGAGGACCTCTGAAACGCTTTCCATCAGTCTTTGTGCTCCATATTTCACAAAGAGGAAATATGCTGGAAATTGTAGATGAGGAGAGACATACAATGGAGGAGACGCACACTCGATCCCTGGTGAATTTTGGACTGAACGTTTACGTCAAACCTGAAGGTCGATTCTTGTTGCATCAAAACCGTCGATGATGCACAAAACTACCATCCTTTCCAGGTGCAAAATTTCACAACTACCAACAACAAAATTGCACTACTATTTATTAATGCGTGTACCTCATGCCACAAACACACTTCAGTAACGTGGAGAGTGAATGGAAGATGTTCAAGTATGTATTAGTATATCACTGAAAAAAATTGTAACTTATAACTATGAGGGTAATTCAAAAGATTCTAGGAACGAAATTATCACAATCGTCCAGAATGCCAAGTTTTTGTATTTTTCAACATCATTTCCATACTTTCCATTCCACAGCATAGTTTTTTGACTTCATTGCACTTGCTCCATTTTTCCTTCAAGCTTTTTATTTTAGTAAAATAGGTTTCAGATTGTTCGTTCAGCCATGTCTTAGTTGCTTCGGCCGGTTGGTCATAGTTGGTGAATCAATGGCCATGCAGGTGGGACTACCTGCAAAACCATCGAGCAGCCTCTGAGGCCAGGGACAGGCTGTACGGAGGGTGATCCACCGCTCAAAGTCACAGTGATGGATGGTGGGCAACACTGCACTTGTAAACAGGCATGTTCTTATTAGCGAGGAGCATTAACCACTTTTTTGTCCTTGGTGTAACATTCCCCTGTGATTGTAGTTTTGCGAGGTGTATAGCTCATCGGTCGGATTCCCTTGACATCCTAAAACAATGAAGATCATGATGTCATTGGGTGAGGGTTAGGTGTGCTATTTATCGGGTGGTGTGGATTATTTGCTCTTTAATTGCACCAAACCAATTTGGTATTAAGGTCCTGGGAGTGAATCCATGTTTCGTCATCAGTAAGTCGGTGAAAATTAAAATTGTCTGAATCTGTGTTTAACGGTTCGAGAAGCATCAACCCTTATCAGACATATCTTCGTTTCTCTTAAGCATCATTGTGTTTCATGCAAACTTGTATACAGTAGTTATAACTTTGTTCCATGGAGTTACTTCTTTGTTTTTTCAAATGCTATTCCACCCCATTCCCACCCCTCATGGGCAACGGAGGTTTTTACTTGTTTTCTTGGACAAGTGTGCTCGTAATATGGTCTTAATTAAACATTTGTCTTTGGCTAGAGCAATAATGGTTGGCGCCAACACTAATAAGGGTTGATGATAAATGTTAGGTGATAAAAAGGGATCTTCACATGTATTAAAATGGTATTCATGCACAATACAACTACCTTCTAAAAGGAAGGTTAAAATGTATTGAATCTTAATTGTAGTTTCCTACCTTCGTGGTCGACGTGTTCCCTTGAATTGTTTGTTTTGGATCATTTTTATTCTGGATGGTATTCTTTATGTTCAACCCTATAACGTTGGGATGAGTTTATTTTGGTTTGAAATAAAAGCAATCTTTCCCACGAGATAAGTTAATAAACTTGCATCAATTTATTGAGCCAATAAACAATCCATTTTGGGTAACTGGAGTGGTTATCATCATGGTACGGAATCTATCCGAATGACTTGTTTGTTGTGACACACACGGAAATTACGTTACCTAAATGTTTTATAGTTTGCAATGCATGGAGTGGCTGAGAGAGCCAAATGTTTTTATGACTGCGATACACTTGGAAAGCAGAGCTTGAAGTGCCATTCAGACTTTCATGACACTCCTAATACTTGGAACGGCTCCAGTTATTCTCACTTCCTTGTGAGGTCTGCCAGGAAACGTTTTTAGCACAAGTCTTCAACTGAACTGGCTGGCCAGGCCTTCATTGGAGTGAAGGTGGCAGCAATTTGGAGTTTGGCCAGCTTACTCTTTGCTTTAACATCCGACATATCTTTAACATCTTTAAAGGGTGGGATCTTTAACATCCAACAGCAAATGCTGGCAGATTCCCAATTTAACATCCCTCTGATTAATGACACTGTTCACAAAGCACCAAATCCCAGTCTGTAGTCGGGATAATAATCTCACCAAGATGAGAGCACGAAGATAAGTGTTCTACCTCTGCACCGCACTGTCAATGTACGTGTTTACTAATAAAACTGCATGTGATAATTTGAGAAGTGTCTCTACCTCTTATATCTCTTCCTCCAATGGGGGGGGGGGGGACAAATATATATATATATATATATATATATATATATAAATAAATATAAATATATTGTTGTGGATCTCGAGCTCGTCGACGTATTGAGAGGGGGTTAAGCCCTGCTCCCCCTCGAGCTTCGAGTCCACGAGGCCGCCCCCACGCTATACTCGTGGAGGACGGATTGCTGGGCAATTCCAGCCGCCGAGCCCACAGCTAACGCGTGGAAGGGTTTCCGGTCACAACCCGAGTACCTTCGACACACGCCGCCGCAAGAACGGGGGCTGAACGTCACACGAGTCACGCGGGTATGGTACACCCGAGCGGTTTGTGCGTCGCGTAACTCGTGCCGTTAATCACTATGAACCCCATCGAGCAGTTTTAAGTCGTGCAATGTGAGGCCAATGGTGAAGGGAAGAAAACGGCCAAGTTGGAAACAATCCACAGGATTTATTCACAAATGTACAATGGTGATAGAAAAGGGACACAGAGGAGAACCTTAACAACCTTACTTACGTTTCCCAGACAAGGGCCCTCAGACTCGTTCGGGGAGGGGGAGGAAGAGGGGGGCGCGCACAAAGCGCGGCCGCTTGATGCAGTTCGCCTGGATGGCTCGTTGGGCGGGTCCCCCCGAGGATGTTCGTGGCAGGGACGTCGATCTCAGTCGTGCACGTAACGGGAATCCACGCAGCATGTCCCGAAGCCAGCGAGGCAAAACGCACGTGCAGGGAGTCCAGGCAGAGGTCGTCAGGGTTCCAGGGCCAGAGAGCAGAGAGCGAATCCAGAGAGCGTCCAGAGTCCAGAGAGCATCCAGCCTGCGAATCTCGAGAGCGGCGAATCCAGAGAGGCCAATCCAGAGAGATCGCCCTGCCAGAGAGTTTGAATCCAGAGAGATCGTCCTGCCAGAGAGTTCAAATCCAGAGAGATCGTCCTGCAAGAGAGTTCGAATCCAGAGAGATCGTCCTGCCAGAGAGATTGTCCTGCCAGAGAGATTGTCCTGCCAGAGAGATTGTCCTGCCAGAGAGATCGTCCTGCCAGAGAGAGAGTTTGGGGGTCCAGGCCGGGTTTTATATCCCCCGGAGTCCCACTAGAATGATCCACGGCCCTCCACTGGACGCCAGGGGTCACGTGTCGTGACAGCCCTGTGCTTTTTGACAGCCCTGTGCCCTGTGCTTTTTCTGGTCTCCATCAATGATCTCTCTGACTCTCTTGAAAATCCTCTCTATCTCTTTGCTGATGACTTCATTCTCTGCCGCTCCATACCTCATCCCTCAGATCGGCAGCCTGCAGCCTCCTCACTCTCTGCAGACCTGGACAAATTCACAGACTGGTCAAACAAGTGGAACATGTCTTTCAATCCTGACAAATCTCACACTCTTACGATGTCTCTCCGAAAAGACCGACTGGACCACCCTCCCATCCACTTTCTCAATAATCCTCTCCAAGAAGTTCTGTCACTCAAGCTTTTGGGTCTCACTATCTGCCATGATCTTTCCTGGGAAAACCACATTTCAAATCTGGCCTCCAAAGCCAGTCGCCGACTGGGCATCCTCCGTCGTGCGAAGTCCTTCCTTGGCACACCTGAGCTCCTTACCACATACAAGGCTTTCATCCGCAGCTCAATGGAATACTTCTCTCCCCTCTGGGCTGGTGCTCCTGCCTCACACCTAGCTCGTAAGCGTTTTTTTTTTTTTGTATACTGAATCGAGGCTCGTGAAAGAGCTAACATTTACTTCACAAACAAATCAGCCAGACAAACAAAATATATAAAAAGAGGGAGGGGAAGACAAGATGGGGAGAGAAGGGAAAGCACACAAACAACATTTGAGAGCAGGGAGATGTGTGGAAGGGAGAGGGCTTGGGGGGAGGAGGCGTGGGAAAGGGGGGGGGGGGGGTGGGAGAAGTATAAAACACAAGGACTTCCAGGACAGAAGTTGGTATTTCAAAAAAGTGGATTTGGGGTGAAATTAGCGGGGGTAGAAAAGATCAAGGTTTTGGATGGGGGAAAATAAGAGATGGTGGTGAACAGCTGTTTTAAAGACCTGGAGGGAGGAGTGGGATTGAAGAGAGTGAGGGAGTTTGTTCCAGAGGCGGGAGAAAAGAGGAATGAAGGAGTGAAGGTGAGCAGATAGTCTTGATTTGGGCAGTTTAACCATAAGAGGGTTGCAGGCAGATCCTGTGCGACCTGTAGGAATATTTGGGGGACAGAGCCCAGAGAGAGCTGGGGGGGGCAAGGCCGGAGCGGAGTTGGTAGAAGACGGAAAGACCACCAACCTGCCTGCGGTGAGTAAGTGAAATGCCCTCGGAGAAAGCGTCATCGCGGGAGATTCCAATGATTCTGAATGCTTTGGTTTCAACAGCGTGAAGACGAGCTAGGTGTGAGGCAGGAGCATCAGCCCAGAGGGGAGAGCAGTACTCCATTGAGCTGCGGATGAAAGCCTTGTATGTGGTGAGGAGCTCAGGTGTGCCAAGGAAGGACTTCGCACGACGGAGGATGCCCAGTCGGTGACTGGCTTTGGAGGCCAGCTTGGAAATGTGGTTTTCCCAGGAAAGATCATGGCAGATAGTGAGACCCAAAAGCTTGAGTGACAGAACTTCTTGGAGAGGATTATTCAGAAAGTAGATGGGAGGGTTGTCCAGTCGGTCTTTTCGGAGAGACATCGTAAGAGTGTGAGATTTGTCAGGATTGAAAGACACTAGGGCATGCCCGTACGTGGGTGCCCGTTCCTTGCCAAAAAAAAAAAAAACGCTACCCGTACGCTCTACCCCGCCCGTACGCCGTACGCCCGTAAACAAAAAAAACAACGCTCTTCGCTTCCGCCCTTCGCTCTGACTGAATTGGGAGAAATAATGCGCATAAGAATTCGAGAATTTATTATTTTCTCCGGAAGAAATCGAATTACGAACCGTAATGGCGCACGCGCTCGGCTCGGCTCGCTCTCACATCGGCCACGCCTACGCAACAACGCGTTCTGTGATTGGCTGCCGGAAGTGCAGTCTTCACTGTCCGGAAGGTCGCATATCGCAGTTACGATGAATCGCAAATTAGTTTTAATTAGTTTTAAAACATAGTTGAACGCCAACATAGTTTGCCGACGGGAAATAAATGAATACGCTCTCAAATGTGCCGTCCGAGGCAGAGTCTGTTCGCCACGTTCGGCACACGTGATAGCTCGCTGCTCTCTGATTGGTTGAATCGTTTTTTGGACATAGCTCGGTAACTACTTCTCCGATTAATTTAAAACCTTGAAAAGGCACATCCTCGGGTCCCCAGCAATATACCTGGCAAGTTTCAAGTATATCGGACCCGTGGTCGTCGAGAAACAGCGGTCACAGACAAACACACAGACATACACACATACACACACACACACACACACACACACACACACACACACACACACAGAGATTACTGGAATTATAGATAGATGTTCAACTTGTTTGCCCAGTCTGTGATTTTTTCCAGGTCTGCAGAGAGTGAGGAGGCTGCAGACTGCCGATCTGAGGGATGAGGAATGGAGCGGCAGAGAGTGGAGTCATCAGCAAAGAGATAGAGAGGATTTTCAAGAGAGTCAGAGAGATCATTGATGAAGAACAGAAAAAGCACAGGGCCCAGAACACTGCCTTGGGGAACTCCAGCCTGAACAGGAAGAGGAGAGGAGAGAAACCCATTCAGGGCCACACGTTGACTACGACGAGAGAGGACGTCTGCCAGCCATGCGTGGAGATTTCCATGGATACCAAAGGAGGAGAGTTTGGTGAGCAGAGCGGGGTGCCAGACCGTATCGAAGGCACGTGATATGTTGAGGGAGACAGCTCTAATTTCCTGTTTGGCATTGAGGACCTCCATCCATTGTTGAGACAGCAGAAGCAGCATGTCCAGAGTCAAGTGACCTGGTCTGAAACCAAATTGATGATCAGAGATCAAGCCATTGGAGAAGAGGAAAGATTTCATATCCGAAGCAATGATGGATTCCATGACTTTGCTGATAATTGGGAGAAGGCTGATTGGTCTGTAGTTGCTAGGATCTGTTTTTGCACCTTTTTTGTGCAAAGCGGTGATGTTGGCTGATTTCCAAGCAGACGGCAGTTGACCTTGAGCAAAAGAGAGGGTGAAGAGAACAGAGAGAGGGAGTGAAAGAGCAGAAGAACAGGATTTTAGGACCCGTGGGCTGATGCCGTCAGGTCCAGTTGCAGAATCAGAGTCGAGGGTTGACAGAAACTTTTCCACCTTGTCAGGAGGAAAGGACACGGAGTCCAGGAGCAGCTGGGTACAGAGAGGGATGGGTTTGGGACACAAGATTTAGAGGCAAACACAGAGTTCAGGCATTCAGCTTTTTCACGTGCGGAGTCAGCCGTGTGGCCATTTGAGGTGAGGGAGGAGATGGAGGGGGAACAAACACCAGAAACAGATTTGACCAGACGCCACCAGGATTTGGAAGAGGGAGACAGATAAGAGAGTTGGGTCCTGAGAACGGAGAGATATTGTTTCCTGGCTCTCCTGAGGGTGGACACACACTTGTTTCGGGCTTTGTGAAAGGAAATGAGATTTCCTTCCGTTGGATTTGCTTTCCAGGAGACGAAAGCAAGTTGTTTCTGGGCAATAGCCTCACCACAAGATTCCGTGTACCATGGACGGGAGGAAGGGTATGACAACTGAATACGAGATGGGATAAATCTGTGCATGAGAGAGAGCAATTTACTTTGGAAGAATTTCCAGGATGAGTTGATGTCAGAGGCGGTAGAGATGGGAGACCAGTCCAGATGATTGATGGCTGCTTGAAGACCGTGCCAGTTGGCCTGAGTGAAATGCCAGACTCGTCGACGCTGAGGAGGCTCTCTGAGAATGGTCAGAGAGATGTCCACTTTAACAAGCACATGATCAGATGAGCCGATTGGAGCAGAAGAAGAGCAGCAGACATTTTCAGGGAAGTTAGTCATAACCAAGTGGAGAAGAGAAGATGCTCCATTGACTGAGATCCGGGTCGGGAAATTGACAGATTGTGTCAGTCCCAGTGAGTCACATAAGTCCTTTGCTGAAGAGCCATGGCTGGTGAGAGGGGTACCCACACCCAGCCAACTGGCATGGTGACAATTGAAATCACCACATATGAGGAAGAGAGAGTTGGGATGGGTCGATAGAAGTTGGTCCATATTATCAGACAGCGAGATGTAGATGGAGTCATCACTGTTTGGTGGAAGGTACAACACACATATGAACAAAAGGTGGGAGCGAAGGGGAAGCCGTAGCCAAAGGTATTCCTGGGGGTGAGGTGGAGAGAGGGCAGTGCAGGGCGAGTGAGGAAGAGAGTTTTTTATAAAGACAGCAACCCCCTCTCCAGGACGAGGCTCAGGTCTATCATACCGGAGGAGGGAGTAACCTGGGAGAGATACCAAGGAATCAGAGACATCATGAAGGAGGAAAGTTTCTGTTTAGCCGATCACGTCTGGTTTGTCAGAAGCAACCTGTATGGAGAGATCAGTTAAGTTTGAGCGAAGGCCCCAGATGTTTGAGCTCCATATTGTCAAAGAAGAGGAAGGGGGAGCATCGGATACAGAACAGGGGGGGGCGGGCGGTAGGGTAAGATGTGGAAGAGGAGGAAGAGGTAGGGAGAGCTGTTGAAGGTGTGTCAGAGATTTTAGAATAGCTTGGAGAAAGGGAAGAATGGGGCAGACAAAAGGTTTGATGGTGATTGGGTGAGGTGCAGTGAGGTGTTATTTGAGGAGGGGTAAGAGTGAGGCAGAAGGTTGAGGGAAATGAAGGTGAAAGTTGGAAGGGGAAAGAAGCGGGGAGGACACTTTGAGGAGGAGGGGTGAGAGGGGAGTCCAGGAGGGGAGGAGCGAGGGAGAGTCTCGGAGGGGAGGGGTGTGGGGGGAGTTTAGGAGGGAAGGGGCAAGGGGGGAGATTTGAAAAGGATGGGTGATGGGGAAGATTTGGAGGGGAGGGGCAAGGGGGTAGATTTAGAGGGGAGGGGTGATGGGGAAGTTTTGGAGGGGAGGGGTGATGGGGAAGTTTTGGAGGAAGGGGTGATGGGGAAGATTTGGAGGGGAGGGGCAAGGGGGAAGATTTGAAAGGGATGGGTGATGGGGAAGATTTGGAGGGGAGGGGCAAGGGGGATTATTTGAAAGAGGTGGGTGATGGGGAAGATTTGGAGGGGAGGGACAAGGGGGTAGATTTGGAGGGGAGGGGTGATGGGGAAGTTTTGAAGGGGAGGGGTGATGGGGAAGATTTGGAGGGGAGGGGTGAGATTGGATTTTGAAAAGTGTACGATTAATGGGAAACGAACATTTATTGCAAAATTAGTTTCTTGAGACCTTCGAGTCAAAAATACGTTTGAGGACGCTGAAGGATGGGTGGAGTGCTGGAGAGTTTAGGGAATGTATGAAAGAGGCACTCACTGTAAGAGATGGAATTTTTTTTTTGGGATGAATAGATTTGGTGAGCAAGTCGAAAGCATCCTTTTATAGAAGAAGAAGAAAAAGGTGTTATAGTATATGACAGAATACAGTTCTTCAGGGGACAGATTAAACATTTTTTTAACAACGTGATCACGTGATCACGAACAACGTGGTCGAAGAACGAACGAACAAATAAGAACGAACAAACAGATAAGAACAGAGAAGGAAATATTTTTTTGGTTTTTTTTTTTTTGAGGAGATTTTAAAACAAGGAAGTATGGGGTGAAAAGACCGGGAAAAACAGAGACCAAAAGTAATTGCAGCGCGATCGAAGAACCGCTGAGACAAAAACAAAGCCTCAAGCCAAGGTCTGACATGGTAGCCTACTACACTAGGCCTCAGAATACGCGACACGAACTAACCGGCGATTCTGTACACAGGTATGAAAAACCAACACCGAGAATCCTATTAAAGACACACCAATAGGTGCATACACCGAAAGAAAGATACAGTTTCGACAAAAACACAATTGTGAAAAATTTCTTAACTTCGAAAGCGTGCGCGCATGGAACAGCTTTGAAGAGACGTGACCTCCAATCTTGCGCATGCGCGTTCAGAATCATTGGAATCTCCCGCGATGAAGCTAACTCCAAAGGCCTTTCACTCACTCGCCGCAGGCAGGTTGGTGGTCTTTCCGTCTTCTACCGACTCCTCTCCGGCCTTGCCCCCCCCCCCCCCCAGCTCTCTCTGGGCTCTGTCCCCCAAATATTCCTACAGGTCGCACAGGATCTGCCTGCAACCCTCTTATGGTTAAACTGCCCAAATCAAGACTATCTGCTCACCTTCACTCCTTCATTCCTCTTTTCTCCCGCCTCTGGAACAAACTCCCTCACTCTCTTCAATCCCACTCCTCCCTCCAGGTCTTTAAAACAGCTGTTCAACACCATCTCTTATTTCCCCCCATCCAAAACCTTGATCTTTTCTACCCCCGCTAATTTCACCCCAAATCCACTTTTTTGAAATACCAACTTCTGTCCTGGAAGTCCTTGGTGTCCTTGTGTTTTTTACTTCTCCCACCACCCCCCCCCCCCTTCCCACGCCACCTCCCCCCAAGCCCTCTCCCTCCCACACATCTCCCGATGTCCCTGCTCTCAAATGTTGTGTTTGTGTGCTTCCCCTTCTCTCCCCATCCTGTCTTCCGCTCCCTCTTTTTATATATTATGTTTGTCTGTTTGATTTGTTTGTGAAATAAATGTTAGCTCTTTCACGAGCCTCGATTCTGTATACAAAAAAAGAAAAATTTCCCCTTAGTTCATTCAATATACATTCACGTATATATATATATATATATATATATATATATATATATATATATATATATATATATATATATATATATATATATATATTACGGTTTTTAGAACCTTCACTTTGGTAAATAATAACCCTTGTAAATAATCCCCTGTAAATATTCCCATTTTTGGTAAAGGTCAAATGTCGCACCCTAGCTAGTCCATATTGCAACACGTAGGGCACATAGAAACCTCTATAGTTATCTCATTAGTCTATGTTTCAGTTAAGGATCTGTTCCCAATAGCTTGACTCTGCGTTTGCATTAATCAAATAAGTTAGGCCCCTTTCAATATCCCAATCTCTCTCTCTCCGGCCACCAAGTAACACCTGCAGTCGGGGTTGTTTTTTCCATGCTCTCCCCTGCCTTTGCTGGCCACGCTTTTGCTGCACCAGACGCCATTGCGCACGCCGTCAAGTCCGGAGAAGAAGGGGGGAGGAGCTATCGAGCGAGGCGGATCCCTGTTAAGGGTGGAGCCAAGGAGCCCTCATCACCCAACCAGGGCCGAGGCCAGCGCCTCGGTGGGCGTGTCCACATGAACCGCGGCTTAATACGCGAGCGCATGGTATAAGCACTCGTGTGGGACTGCTTGCAAGGTCGGTGCAGAGCGTGGTGGTGAGCCAAGCAGAGAAAAGCAAGGGTCGGAGAGCTTGAGAGAGTTGAGGAGAGAGTGGAGTGGTGGTGAGAGAGACTGCTTCGTAGCAGAGCTGTATATTCGTCCCCGCATATATTCCGCTCGCGGTCAACGGCATACCAACCGTGCTGCCTGCCGGAGTTTTGCCGCGGCACCAAAGACCGGACCAGAGTGAACGTGAACCGGAGACGTGAACCGGACCGGAGCCCCCGCTGCCAGCGGCTGGACCTTTCATCCCTGCCATTCCATCCTTTTGTGTAAGTGTGTTTGTTCTGCCCTGGGCGTGTTAATTAAGAGTGTATAAGGTTTGCCCTGTGTGTCTGCTTCTTCTTCTTCACTGTACATTCCCTTTCGTTTCCTCTTTAGTATTGTACATAGTTAATAAACCTGTGTTCTTTCCTTACTTTTGGTTTCCTCTCCATCCGGTCGCTTTATTCTTTTCCCAATTGAATACCTGTGGCACGATATAGGAACCGCTCAGAATCGGGTTAGTCAACCGCTAACGGCTCGGACCTCGGATTGCTAAAACCGCTCGGCAATTTCCATCTTGTCCGGGTGGTCCGAGCAGGGAATTATATCCCTGCTTTGCGGATTGATTGGCAAAGGTATCTGGGAACCCATTGACCAATCACCCTGGCCAATCTCACCCCGCAAAGGAGCGTGTAATTTCCAGGACTGGGGGAAATCGGCCAGTGTAAAAGACAAGGGGATTAGCCCCCCCCCCCCTTGGTAAGGGGAGCGCCGACCCCCGGATCCGCAACAATTGGTGTCCGGGAGTGGAATTTGGGACCCGAACCAAATTTTATACCATCGAAAAAAATTTGGTCAAAAAATTAGGAGCGGCCAAAATTATTTTTAACATCCAAATTGAGTCGTGCCATGGATACTCAAGGTGATCGGATGCCGGTGGGGGAGAATGAGGAGGTAGAGGAAGAGTTGGAGGCAACCCAGGACCCCAGGGAACAATTGGGAGTAATGGAGGAGGTTGAAGAAGGTGGGGGTAGAGGGGGTTGCAGGTGCGCAAAATGGCGGCACCTTGCACGTAGTCACGGCAGCACAAAATGGCGGCACCTCGCACATGGCGACGAGGGCCGCGGCCGCTGCGCAAGCAGGAGGGATAGATATGCAGGCCCTCATGGCACAGCTACAGGCAGTTATACAAATTAAAATGGGAAACCAAATTGGGGGGTTAAGTAGAGAGATGGGAGAAATGAGGGCCGATAATAAACAAATGGAAAATAGACTGGGTGAGCAATTGAGAAATAAATTTGGGGGGTTAGGAAGCAAATTGGAGGGCATAAATGGCCAAGCCAAAGAAATTAATGAGGGGCTAGCGAGGGGCAGGCCCGGTATGAAGTGAGGGAATTGGAGAGGGAGAGAAACCGCAGGTCGAGTGGGAGAGGCACACGGGTGCACGACGAGGTAACGCGGCTAGAGGAGCGCGGGAGAAGCGAGTTGGAGCAAGGCACAGCCGGGTGGACCGGGATAGAAATCGCGACTCGGGGTGTGAAAAACCTGACGGCCGCCGAATTAAAAGATTTTATTTTATTGGCGCCAGCGGTCGAGGAAAAAGAATATAAAACCGAACCAAGAGTGGAAATGGAAATTGGAAAGACACCGGACTTAGAAGAGCACTCGCGGGGTGAAGAAATGGAATATGCCCAAAGTCCATGTCCACATCATGATGCCGTGCTTATTAACCCCAATGAAGATTTGCAGGTGCGTGTGGAGAGAAGAGTCCCGAAGGTGAGTCGGGCTGTATATGGTACTAAGAGGTTTTGCGGGAAGGTGTTTGGCGTGAAAACAATTTTCGCGCGCTTGGGATCCCAGCGTACCGCAGGCGTTTGTGGGAGGTCCGTGGTGCGCTGTGTGAGTGGAAATGGCGCGCGTGTGCGAATGGCGCCGGAGCGAGAGTGTGTTACCGAGTGCGAGCGTGAATGCACATCGGAGTGTGATAGTGGGAGTGAGTGTGAACAGGAGTGTGAGTCGGATGAGGAGCGTGTGCGAGGAGGCACACCCGAGTTGGTGGTGGAGCGCGTGATTGGGTGTGCGATAGGGGATTGCACACCCATGGGTAGGTGTGCGCTGAGTGGGTATGTGCAAGAGTGCACACCCACGAGTGTTACGGAGGACGTAACGGAGGAGAGGTGTGGAACAGAGGTGTGCGTGATAACAGAGTGCGCGAGGAGAATGGATGCGCGAGAGGAATGCCTGGAATGCATGAAGTGTATGGAAGGCGAGAGGACAACTTGGTGTGCAAATGTGAGTGTAAAAGGGATCGCGTATGCGTGTGAGCATGCAAGTCAAGCATCGACGTTGACCGGGGCAGCGGTTAGGCCGACGTATAGCCGACGCGAGCTCTCGGTGCGTGGTGTTCGTTTTGTGCTGCGGGAGCCGGCTGGGATCGGTGTCGCGTCGCTCCTGCTCGGAGCGCCCTGCACGATTCAGGCCGGGCCCCACCCTGCACGGTCGAATCCGCGCTTTGCCAGGCAAAGCGACCGGCCCGGTTCGAGGGGAGGTAGGAGGGGTCGGAACGGCGCCCCCTTGCGGTGGCGACGTTTCGGCCGGGCAAGGCTGGGCCATCGCTCATGGGAGCGCAAGGCGTTGCGCCGGGATGGTGCCTGGTGCCTTGGCCCAACCAAACCTCCTCCCCTGAACCGAATACCGGACGGACTCAACCTACAGTAGACCAAACCACCCGTATGCATTGCTCGGCTTTGCGAAGCCGAGCTTTGATAATGCAATGACGCACCAAGGAGGCTCAAGTGTAGCGGACTGTTGTGATGATGACAAATTGTGTGGAATTAATAGGGATTTGAAATTGGAATTGGCTTGAAATTACTAGTGATTCGACATTGGGAATAGTGATGGTTGGAAATTGATACCCAGTGTCAGGGGGTGGTATCCCTACCATCCCTCACACTTTTGGGGCACATGAGCAGTAGTTTTATGGGGATTGGCAGTGCAAACTAGCCCGGGAGGGTTAGGTTATGGATTAGGGATTTAAAAATGACCATAGGTAACGCTAGATTTAAGTAGTGACTTTTGTATACCTGTAGTTGGGGACGGAGCAGATTAGATGGATGATAACGACGAGGGAGTGCCTAGTATAAGGGAAGACGGGGAGCACGAGTTTCAGAAGGGAGCAGTTAGTTAGATGATGCTGTGTGTGTGTAGAAAGTGCATGAGCAGAGTATTGAGAATGGATGTGATTGTGCATTGGGTGATTGGCTTGCAAGGTGTGCAAGTGCAATACAGGTGTATGGAGAATGGTTGGATGGAATAGATGGTCTGGAATGAATGGAGTACGGAATGGATGGTGTGGAGTGAGTAGTGTGGAATACATGGAGTGGAGTGTATGGTGCGAAAGGGTGAGTGGGGAAGGATGGACCCCTTCACGAATACCCGGGCAGGGTAGTTTAAAAGTAGGTAGAGGGAGTAGGTAAATTGTGGTTGGATATTGGCATCTGTGGTGCGAGTAGTTGCACAGAAGTGTTGTGTTGGGTGTATTAGTGGAGTAAATTGGCTGGGCGTGTGGCCTGTTAGTGTGTATGGTTAAATGGGCACTCCGCCACTGTTAGTCTGTCGGCCAGGTGAGGCTGCAGGTAGGCTCTGGGAGCCAGTTAGTGAGTTGTTCAATGGGGCCCGAGGATCCGGAGGACGGACCCGGGTAGCCCGATGCCAGAGAGGGCGGTAGGGGGTGAGAGCGCCAGAGGGCCTTCCCCAGGTAGGTTAGGGTAAGGAGCAGGTAAGCTCGGGAGGCAACTACAGTGGCGGAGGTGTGCAGGCGATCGGACCTGCTGGGAGGGCCACACGACCCAGCCCGGAAATTGTGCGAGGGCACAGGGAGTAGAATCGGGGGTGAGAGACCCCAAATTGGTGAGCACCATGGTATGTTCAATGGGAGTTCGGTTCTTAGAACCACATAGAGTAAAAGATGGCCAATGGTTTTGCAGGGAAAGACCCCGGGTAGTGTAAAGTGTGTTAAAGTCATTTAGAAGGTAGATAGGATTGAAAGTCTCTTCGCACCATCCGCATCCACTCACCAAGGTGACAGGACTCCACACCACGGTTTTTGAGCAAATGTTTGGATGTAAGACGCATCATGACGTGGGGTGACATTGTTTATATTCCATCTCTTCCTCCTGAGGAGGGATTGATGAGGAATTGGAATTGATGGCAAATTTGGTTAAAAGGGATTGATGACGAATTTGGATTAGGGGAGATATGGGGAAGACAGGACGTAGCGACGAATTTGTAAATTGTGTAAACATGGGGTAGGGGCAAGGGTAGATTAGGTGACAAGGGGGGGGACGTACGCTAGGGATGAGCTTTCTCCGCTCGTTCTCCAGCGCACCTCACCTTGCATTGCCTTGTTTTAACGTGTACTTTTGCGGCCTTGCCCCGCTGCTTGCTTGTCCTCCTTCCCCCACTCACGGACCTGTTTGTTTTGGGCCTGGGGGGAGTGCGCAGGTGGCCGCAGTTGTGCACCCGTGCCTTCTCTGCCTCCGGCCTGCACTGATGCACCATATGGACCACGCCAAGCACCACTTTATGGACCGCACGCTTTGCGGCCGAGCACCACATTATGGACCACAGGTTTTGCGGCCGAGCACCCTTCATGGACCACACGGCTGTGGCATGGCTTCGCTGCTGGGAATCTTGCTTGCGGACCACGGTTCAGGTGGCACCTATGCCAAGCAGGTGAACCACTTTTAGTTGGCCCCTGCTGGCCCTAATTTTAAAAAAGCAGATGCGATTTGTGCCCTTTTTCATATAAGATCAAATAGGCAGCAAGTGGGAAGTCACCCAGAAACATCGGCCCAGCAGCCATCGGCCCACCCGAGAAGACATAGGACGCCTTTGATATTATTATTGTGCTTGAAATGTATTTGGTGCATTTTTTTTGTGTTTGGTGCTTTTGGTGCTTTGGGTGCTTATTGGTGCATTTTGTTTCTTGGTGCATATGGTATGGTGTATCAGTGCAGTGCATGGCAATTTTCTTCTTCTCAAAACTTCTGCTTTTGTTCCCAAAAAGACAGGTCCTGGGTGTTAGTTGGAAATACCAATTCGTAATAGTCTTTCTAAATATGCCCCCACCGTAAATGTGTAGTTTGAAAATTAATTCCGGAATTCGGTTAGTCTGTGGGCGTGAATCTTCCAGGTAGAATGCAATGCAGCAGGCGGGACATATCTAGTTTTTAAAAATGTTGCACTCAGGGTCAGATTAATAGTAGAGGGTGTTTACATCTAAGTGTCACACTAATTGTTAAAAGATATCCCTTGTGAAACGGCCCGGGACGGGCCTGAGAAGAGGGAGGGTGCCGTGTTACGGTTTTTAGAACCTTCACTTTGGTAAATAATAACCCTTGTAAATAATCCCCTGTAAATATTCCCATTTTTGGTAAAGGTCAAAGGTCGCACCCTAGCTAGTCCATATTGCAACACGTAGGACACATAGAAACCTCTTTAGTTATTTCATTAGTCTATGTTTCAGTTATGGATCTGTTCCCAATAGTTTGACTATGCATTTGCATTAATCAAATAAGATAGGCCCCTTTCAATATCCCAATCTCTCTCTCTCTCCGGCCACCAAGTAACACTTGCAGTCGGGGTTGTTTTTTCCATGCTCTCCCCTGCCTTTGCTGGCCGTGCTTTTGCTGCACCAGATGCCATTGCGCACGCGGTCAAGTCCGGAGAAGAATGGGGGAGGAGCTATCGAGCGAGGCGGATCCCTGTTAAGGGTGGAGCCAAGGAGCCCTCATCACCCAACCAGGGCCGAGGCCAGTGCCTCGGTGGGCGTGTCCACATGAACCGCGGCTTAATACGCGAGCGCATGATATAAGCGCTCGTGTGGGACTGCTTGCAAGGTCAGTGCAGAGCGTGGTGGTGAGTCAAGCAGAGAAAAGCAAGGGGCGGAGAGCTTGAGAGAGTTGAGGAGAGAGTGGCGTGGTGGTGAGAGAGACTGCTTCGTAGCAGAGCTGTATATTCATCCCCGCATATATTCTGCTCGCGGTCAACGGCATACCAACCGCGCTGCCTGCCGGAGTTTCGCCGCGGCACCAAAGACAGGACCGGAGTGAACGTGAACCGGAGACGTGAACCGGACCGGAGCCCACGCTGCCAGCGGCTGGACCTTTCATCCCTGCCATTCCATCCCGTGTAAGTGTGTTTGTTCTGTCCTGGGCGTGTTAATTAAGAGTGTAGAAAGGTTTGCCCTGTGTATCTGCTTCTTCTTCTTCACTGTACATTCCCTTTCGTTTCCTCTTTAGTATTGTACATAGTTAATAAACCTGTGTTCTTTCCTTACTTTTGGTTTCCTCTCCATCCGGTCGCTTTAGTCTTTTCCCAATTGAATACCTGTGGCACGATATAGGAACCGCTCAGAATCGGGTTAGTCAACCGCCAACGGCTCGGACCTCGGATTGCTAAAACCGCTCGTCAATTTCCATCTTGTCCGGGTCTGAGCAGGGAATTATATCCCTGCTTTGCGGAGGGATTGGCAAAGGTATCTGGGAACCCATTGACCAATCACCCTGGCCAATCTCACCCCGCAAAGGAGCCGACCCCCGGATCCGCAACAATTTATATATATACACACAGACTTGGCATTTAATATGGAATATATTTTTTTTCTTGGCTTGGGTTTACTTTCTGAACTCAGTATATCAATCTGGTGAGTTTCTTTTACGCTTCGGTGATTTCTTTGTTAAAAGAACCATGTCACTGATTGTCGCAGCAAGAAGTCAATAACATGATTATATCACAGGTGGCTGGACAAAATGTACGGACAGGTACATTTGATGATTGGCTTCACAATCTGGTATATAAGGGTTGTTGCGTTCTGTATTAGTGGAAAACAACTGCTGCACGTCTCCAAAAGTTATTGCTGCTTCCTCTGGAGATGGTCTGTCAACTCGACAATGCTGTTTGTCATGGAGTGGTGTCTTCACGAAATTACGGCATGAAAGAGCATGCTATTGCTCGGCAGTATGGCATCACTCAAGGTCAGGTGTCAAAGATCCTGAAACGAAATGCTCAGAGGGGTGTCCCTACTCCAATACCGAGGCCAGGACGTCCCCGCAGAACCACAAGGAGGGATGATCGCCAGCTGCACCGGTTAGTCCGCAATGGCCGTACCAAGTCAGCTAATTGGCTTAGGGCTGAGTGGCAGCAACTGACAAATGTGCCTGTATCCAGAAGGCTAGTCAACCAACGACTGGTTCAAGCAGGCTATCGTTCCAGGCGTCCCCTGAGAAAGCCACGCCTGACCAGACAACACCGCCAGCGCCAATTGCAGTGGACCAGAGAGCACCGTCCATGGCAGCCAGGACACTGGAATCATGTGATCTTCAGTGATGAGTCTAGATTTCTGGTCGATCGTCAATATGGCCGCGTCCGAGTGCGCAGACAAGTGCATGAAGCCTACAACAAAGATTGTATAGTGCCAAGAGTCCAAGATGGAGGTGGTGGGGTGACCGTTTGGGCTGCTTTTCATGCAGGGGGCAAAACTGACCTGGTTGTTCTGCATGGAAACCTGAACCAGTTCAAGTTCAGGGCCATTCTGGAAGAAACATTTCTTCCATTTGATCGTGCAGCCTTTCGAGGAAACTTTGTCTTCCAAGATGACAATGCACGGCCTCATCGTGCTCGCATGATCCAACACTTTCTTGCTGACTGTGGTGTAGAGCATATGGAGTGGCCTGCCATGTCCCCGGATATGAATCCGACAGAGAACTTGTGGGCAGAATTAACGCATCAAATCGACCACTTGGACCAGCAGCCGACCTCTGTGCGTGAATTGCAGCAGGCTATTGTCACTGCATGGCAAGCGATTCCTGTGCAAACCTTGGCAAATCTCGTGAACAGCATGCCTCAACGTGTACGTGCTCTCCTGAATGCTCATGGGGGTTACCCGAAGTACTGAACTGTAATTTTATTGTCCGTAATCCCAGTCGTAATTTAACTTTTCTTTTTGTTAAAAAATTTTTTGGCTAATGTGCAAAATAAAGAGATACTTCTGGAAAACGTACAGAAGTTTAACACAGTACTGTCCATGAATTGAGTTCGATATCAGTTTACATCACTTTCAAGGATCAATTTATTTGTTTTGAAATGTCAAATGTGGTTTTTGTTTCTTTTAAAGGTCACATTAACAAAATCTAGAATAATTTCAACATAATTCCAATGAACTTTTGGTTCTAAGACATCTTGAAAAGTAAGTTCACCCCCACAAAAAAAAATTCCATATATATATTGTGAGAAACAACCTTGTTCTCACCAAATTAGTGCCCCGCCCACCACGTCACGTGACCTCCTTTCAGCCTCACGCGATTGGGTGGCTATTCGGCACGCGATTGGTGGACGGGGGAGAGAGCCGGCCGCCATCTTGTGCGACGGACGTGGCTCGAAGGCGTCGAGTGGAAAATAGCAAAAAGGGGATTTTTTAAGCCTCACGACAGCCGAGTTGTGCTGATCGTTTATAGTTCTGTATTTTAAGAGTGAGTAACTCCGGAAGAGAACGAGTGATTCCCGGATATCGTAGATTGGAACTGTGAGTCATATTGCCTGTGTCGTGTTTGGAGCTTCTGGGGCCGACAGTTCCTGCAGGCTTTGTGCTGTGGATTCCACTCTGTTACCATCCATTGTTTTTGAGATCGAGCCAATAAATCATCGTGCCTACCCCTAGAGGCCGGTTAAAACACAGTTGTGTTTATCGAGTTCTCTTTGTCCACCCCGTGGACTACTTGAAGCCCGGACATTAACGTCAGTATTCCGTGCTGGAAGCCTTTAACAGCCGGGATCGCGACAAATGGGTTGCTCGTCCAAGGATTATTCAAGTAAGAGACATTCGAACTGAGACGGGAATTCTGCAGTGGACGACATCTTCCTGCATCTGCTCATCGTTTCCTCACCAGCAGACGCCATCTTGGAGGAACTTTCTCACCAGCAGACGCCATCTTGGAGGAACCTTCTCACCAGCAGACGCCATCTTGGAGGAACCTTCTCACCAACAGACGCCATCTTGGAGGAACCTTCTCACCAGCAGACGCCATCTTGGAGGAACCTTCTCACCAGCAGACGCCATCTTGGAGGAACCTTCTCACCAGCAGACGCCATCTTGGAGGAACTTTCTCACCATAGGACGCTATCTTGTGTGGTACTTCACTACCGGATAAGTGAATAGTTTCCGGATCCCTCCAAACAAACCGACATTAAAAAATAAAAAAAATAAAAAAACGTGAGTTATTTGTACGTTGCATTTTTCTCATTGGCAATTTGATGTGCGTTGGTGATATTGTGTAGTTCGTGTCGTATTTCCCCAACAGAGCGTTGTGTTTGAATTACGTGTACCACCCCAATATTGTTTGCCTCCCCTGGGTGAATTGCCGTCCCATGTGGTGAAAGATATTGCTGAAATATTTCGATCCAGCCTCCTTTTAGACTCAGTGTTTTGTGCCTTGTCTTATGATAACTCGTAGCCAAGCTATGTCGACCAGAGAAGTGAGAGTTCAACCTGATCATGTTGACAGTCACGTGGGTGGCGATGTGAGCGACGCAATCAGCCTTGACCCGGTCACTAAACCTGATATGTTAGGAAGCGATTCCATCATGACTAAATGCATGCGTTCGACCTTCTGGACCGGGCTGACTCCGGTTCAACAACTCGACATGTATAACAGGGAGAATGACAGGGCAGAGGCAGAGCGTATTAAGCGAGAAGACCGAGAGCATGCGGCAGCAGAGAGAGAGCATGCGGCAGCAGAGAGAGAGCATGCGGCAGCAGAAGCTGAACGCGTCAGAGAGCATGAGTTGCGAATGTTGACTGAACGACTGCGGGCAGAGGTGTCTGCTGCAAGCGTCCCGGAAACTGTTCATGTTCGTTTGCCGGACTGGACGGGAGACACGAAGCCAGAAGCGTATCTGGAGATGGCGGAGAAGTTGTTGGCTTCCGGTGGCATTGATGAGAGCTTGTGGGTCGGCCATCTTGTTAGCCATCTATCTGAGAAGGCGAGGGAGGTATATGCGAGGATGGCAACCGAGGACGCAAACAAATACAGGAAATTGAAGGCCGAGATTTTGAACGCCTATGCGGTGTCCGCGTGTATTTATAGGCGTAATTTTTTCAGTTGGACTCGTCAGTCCAGTCAAACCTATGAGGAACATTCGCGGGTCTTGTTGGAACAGCTGCAGAGATGGTTCAAGGGGAGCAAGGTTGAGTTACCTCAAGCAGTTGCGGAACTCCTGGTGCGTTACCGTATCGATCAACAGCTTCCGCCTGACTTAGCGTTGTTTCTTGTCGACAAAGACACTGTTTCCTTGTCAGACTGCGTCAAACTTATTGATAAACATGTTTTGGCGTGCAAAATGTTGCAAGTCACGCAGTCGCGTCGTAAGACGGAGGATTCTGCGATCGAGACCGCCCCCCGTCTGCCCGGCGGCTGGATCGAGGGGAAGGGTTCTCCGATGCCCTCCACTGGTGGCGGTCGCGAGCTGCAGGCCAGGGCACGGCCCTGGTGCGATTTCTGCAAACGCATGGGGCACGGTGGAGACCGCTGCTTCTCTAACCCAGCTAGTCCGGCCTACCGAGGCAACCCTGCTGTTAAATCGGAGGGAGGTCAGTGGAGGTCATCAACTGGGCCCTCGCACACGACGGTGGCATCGGTGACAGAGGTCACTGCCACCGAGGCTAATTCCATTCATCCTCTGTATCAGGATTATTCAGGGACAGCCTTAGTGGGTGGCCCTGATTCGGTGCTGAAGTTTGAGGCCCAATACCTTCGGGATACTGGGGCGACACTGTGTGTTCTCCGGGCGGGGGTAGTTCCGGCCTCTCAGATGCGTTATACCGGCGAGTATATCATCCTTCGGGGCATTAACCAGGTTCCTGGCCGGTATCCCCTTGCCCTCATCGAGGTCCGGAGTGACATTTTTACGGGTCCAATGACCTGTGCGGTGGTACCCTACTACCCGGTACCCGGGGTCTCCTTGCTGATTGGCAATGATGCCATGGCCAGGGAGGAGTCATTGACTCTGACCTGTGGGGTGGTCACTAGATCCCAGAGTAAACAGGCGGAGAGAGTGGCGGAGTCAGACATATCTTCACTCTGGCCCGAGGAGCCTAGCGCCTCGACTCCAGTTCCCGACGGTGACGTTGCGTCAGTTGAAGTCCACCCGAGCCTCCCGTCAAGCCAACCTCAGGTGCCGTGCTCCTCAGGGACCGCTCCCGCCTGTAACACGGGGACCCCAGCTACGTGTTCGCCGGTCGGCGAATCCGGGGAGGAGGATCAGTCCTCCGAGGCGGTTAGCGACCTCAGTTCTGGGCCGGAAGTCACTCCCGCATTGTCTGCGGTAACCAGTTTAGTGGAGGATCAGCACTTCGATCCCACCCTTGCCATCCTCTGGGAAATGGGAGAAGACTCCGAGCCGGGACGGACAGGCTACTATGTGAATGGTGCAGGTGTGCTGATGCATAAGTATTCCCCAAAGAACATGTCCTCCACCCAGACGTGGAAGGTTCGACACCGAGTTGTCGTACCGGGGAGGCATCGTCAGTCAGTCATGCAATTGGCCCATGACAATATTTCCTCGGGTCATGTCGGAGCTGCCAAGACCTTAGCCAAGGTCAAGAATCAGTTCATATGGCCCGCCATGTCGCGAGACATCAAGCGCTATTGCGCTAGCTGTCCCATTTGTCAACGACTCGGAAAAGGAGTGAAGGTTTTCAAGGCACCCCTAAAGCCCCTCCCCGTGATCAGTCAGCCTTTCCAGTTTGTTGCCGCTGATTTTGTCGGACCTTTGCCCAAAACCAGTTCCGGGAAACGCTATTTGCTCCTCGGTCCGTTTTCCCTCCTGTAAACGCTTTCCCCAACTTGAGTTTGGCCCCCTTGTCTCTCTATTGTGCTTTGTGTGAAGTGTAACTCTTGTGGGGTAGATATTAATGCGGTGTATTGTGTTTAATATTGTGTTGTGGATAAACCTTGTTCATTGTATAAGCCTGTTAACGATTACCGCCATCATATTGCCATGTGATTTGCACCTACTACAAATACTGGTTTCAAAACGCCGTCTATCCGACGGGTTTTTTACTTAGGTGGGGAGGACTGTGAGAAACAACCTTGTTCTCACCAAATTAGTGCCCCGCCCACCACGTCACGTGACCTCCTTTCAGCCTCACGCGATTGGGACTTGGGTGGCTATTTGGCACGCGATTGGTGGACGGGGGAGAGAGCCGGCCGCCATCTTGTGCGACGGACGTGGCTCGAAGGCGTCGAGTGGAAAATAGCAAAAAGGGGATTTTTTAAGCCTCACGACAGCCGAGTTGTGCTGATCGTTTATAGTTCTGTATTTTAAGAGTGAGTAACTCCGGAAGAGAACGAGTGATTCCCGGATATCGTAGATTGGAACTGTGAGTCATATTGCCTGTGTCGTGTTTGGAGCTTCTGGGGCCGACAGTTCCTGCAGGCTTTGTGCTGTGGATTCCACTCTGTTACCATCCATTGTTTTTGAGATCGAGCCAATAAATCATCGTGCCTACCCCTAGAGGCCGGTTAAAACACAGTTGTGTTTATTGAGTTCTCTTTGTCCACCCCGTGGACTACTTGAAGCCCGGACATTAACGTCAGTATTCCGTGCTGGAAGCCTTTAACAGCCGGGATCGCGACAAAATATATATATATATATATATATATATATATATATATATATATATATATATATATATATATATATATATATTGTTACAGACGCGGTGGTGGATGTTGGTTCACCGAGCGGTTTGGTATGACCGCGCCTGCACAAGTTACCCGATTATGCTCGAACGTTGACTAAGTCGCGCTATGCTAAATCAATGATGGAAAAGGACACAACGGCTGGATTAAAATGACACGACACCAAGGGTTCAGTTCTCAAGACCTCCGGAGGAGGTTATATTAGGGCGGAAGGTTAGATTACAGGAATGAGAGGGACAGCATAGAAAGACAGGCACTTAGACACACTTATCTTATTCCCTGACAGACGACAGATAAACAGGACAAAACTGACTCACACGGGGATTGATGGCAAGGAAAGGCAGAATCGATGGCTCCAGGTGCACCTGGGCTCAGGGCAGGATCGACCCGGTCCGGTCTAGAGATGCGGGGAGGTCGCAGCGCTCGGATGTGGTGAATGTCTTCTCAAGCTGGGGGCGCATCTGACGTCACCTCCGGTAAGTCGCCGCGTATATCCGGCGGGGAGTGACACGCCCTCGGCTCGTTAGCTCCGCCCCAGATGGAATCGGCCCGTTGCTTCTCATTGGGTGCGTGCGGGGGGGTTACCGGCTCCGCCCTTGACGAGGGGCTGACAGGGAGGCCCCTTCGTGGTAACCCCGTCGGAGCGCATGGTCATGGCGGCTAACCGAGCCGGTGTGAGGACGCACACTCCCCCCGCGCCGCGCCGTTGTTGTAGTTGTTGTTGTAGTTGTTGTTTGGGGAAGAAGATGGGAGGAGGCAAGGGAAGGTCCTAAACTCACTACTGGTGCCATATAATCACATTCTGGTGCAACGAAGAGTCAGAATTAATGGAAACGAGTCCTTAACTGACATAGACTAAGAATAACTAGCAAGATGTCCGAAAGTTGTCTACGTGAGATGCGGTGGACCTGGGCACGACATTTAATGGGGGAAAGAGGGGAAGGTCGGTTCTACAGAGTGTTGTTTACAGACAATGGGACTAGGGAATGGGGGATTGGGGATAGTTGGGGAGTATTGGGGAAATAGGGGAATATTTACAAGCGGATATGGAGGCCAAATTCCATATTCGCAACATTGCACCCTTCTCTACCCTCGGGGCGTCCCGACCCGATAAATTTTTACCTATTTTAGTGTGGCACTCAGATGTAGTTCCCTCTACTATTAACTCTACCCTGAGTGCGACAGTTTTACAGATATTCACAAATGAGTAAATATGTCCCCCTGCGACGTTGCACCCTTCTCCTCTCAGAAACACACCCACAGGATAACCGAATCCGGAAAGAATTCGCAAACTAAACATACAGCCGGTAGGGAGCATTATTTACACGACTACGCTGCTATTTACACTACGATCCAGGACCTGTTTCTGGAGGAACACATGCAGATGTTATGCATAGAGAGAACACGCATGCCAGCATCGATACACCAACCCACGAGTGCTCTGTGGCCTACGGCCTTTAATAATGTGCAGAGCACCCCTTCCAAGCATCAAAAGCACCACCCCATCACACAGTGAGCACTATCCGGTGCACCAATAAAGTGTTTATAAATCACCGGTGGTGTCGCAGCCGGCCGATGTTCTGCCGCTGGTCTTGCCTTCGTGTGGTGCACTTGGTGTTCTCGCCTCTTTCAAAAAAATAAAGAAAGGCGCCAACCGCGTCCATTTCTGTATTGTGGCCGTCAGGGGCCAACTAAGAGTGGTTCACCTGTTTGGCATAGGTGCCACGTTGACCCATAGGTCCTTCCACGGGTGGTGCTTGGCCGCAAAAGAACTGCGGTCCATTGTGGGTGGCCACAAACATTGCGGTCCATATGGTGTATCGATCCAAGCAGCAAGCAGCGAAAGTGCAGGCCCACAACTGCGTAGCCAGCACCTCTCTCTCCTCTCTCTCTGCCCCAAAGCCAGATCCTCGGAGGTGGGAGACAAAAGAAGCAGACAAGTGAGTAAGGTGGTAAGGGCGCAAAAGTGCACGCAATACAAGATGATGCACACTGGGGGCACATGGGAACCAGGTGAGACAGGTACGTTCCTATCGTACGCCCCCCCCCCCCCCCCCACCAGGTAACCTACATGGCCCCTCCCTTACCCCTTACTGTATCCACAAAACACAACACTACCCATAAACATCTACTTTACAAATCAACAAACATCCCTACTGTCTTCCCCGTTCCTCCCATAAACCAAATTCGTCTTCTCTCCCTCCTAACCAATCAAATTTGCCATTTTCAACTCTCATCAAAATTTGCCATCTCCAACTCAACATCAAAATTTGCCATCACCAATTCATCATCAGTCCCTCCTAAGGAGGGAGAGATGGAATCACCCCAATGTCTCATCCACGTCGTGATGCGTCTCACCAATCCACCCAGCAATTCTCATTTCCTGCACACAGAACAAAGAAAACACAGGTGTGGAGTCATCATCATCACCACAGGTAAGTGGCTGCGTATGGTGCGACAGGTTCATCAATCCTAGCTATTTCCTAAATGACTTTAACAACTTTACACTACCCGGGGTCTTTCCCTGCCAATCCATTGGCCAACTTACACTATGGGTTCTAAAAACCAATTCCCATTGGCCAAACTGTGGTGCTTTTCAATTTGGGGTCTCACTCCCCCGATTCATCTCCCGGTGCCCTCGTACAATTTCTGGGCTGCGACGTGTACCTCTCCCAGCGGGTCTACCCACCTGCACACCACCACTGCAGTTGCCTCCGAGCTTACCTGCTCCTTACCCTAACCTAACTACCTGGGGAAGGCCCTCTGGCGCTCTCCCCACTCGGTGCCCTCTCTGGCACTGGGCTACCCGATCCACACCCGGGATCCTCAGGCACCCACTCACAACTACCGGCTCCCAGAGCCCACCTGCGGCCTCACCTGGCCGACATCCTCACAGTGGTGGAGTGCCCAACCAACTACACACACTAACAGGCTACACGCCCAGCCATTTCCACAACACTAATGCACCCATCCACAACACCATTCTGCAACCGCACCACAAATGCCAATATCCAACCACAATTTACCTATTCCCTCTACCTAACACTTACACTACCCGCCCCGGGTACTCGTGAAAGGGGTCTACTCTTCCCCCATCCACACCTTCGCACCATGCACACCACTCCGTACCACTTACTCCAACTCTCTCCACACACCTGTACCTGCACACCTGTGCTCTCACACCTGGTGCCACCTGCACCCTTCTCTCCCCAAGCGCATTCGCGCTGATCCACAACACTCACTACTCACACACTGTTCCACACACCTGTCCAGTTGCACACCTGTGCAATCACACCTGTTCGATCACACCTGTTCAATCCTCACCTGTTCAATCCTCACACACACGGCATCATCTCAGCTAACTACTCCCTTCTGAAACTTGCGCTTCCCAGTCGTCCCTTTAAACTATTGCGCTCCCACGTCATTATCATCCACACTAATCTACCTGCGTCCCCACTACAGGTATCAGTCACTAACTAACCTTAACGTTACCTAATGTCATCTTCGCTAGATCCCTACAATATAACCAAACCCACCCGGGCTAGTTTTCACTGCCATACACCCCATAAGCTATTGCTCCTTTGCCCCCCACATGGGAAGGGGGGCAGGGATGCCAGCCTTACCCACCGGGCCCATCGCTCACTACCAATTTTGCACATCAAATTTCAACAAATTAAAAATTTGCCAATCACTACCCATCATCTGCCACTCACTACTGCCAATCCCTTGCCAATCATCAAATTTTGTTTTTCTCTAATTTTGGGGCCAAAACACTAACCTCATCACCCAGTCTACTCACTAATGCCTCTCGGTGCGCCAATTCCTGTCCAAAGCCCGGCTTCGTAAAGCCAAGCCATGAATGCTGGTTGTTTTGTGCCAGCGGCTGGACGCGTCCGGCACTCGGTGCAGGGACGGGGGCTTACCCGGGCCGAGATCCCACGCACCATCTCGGCGTGGAGCCATCCAATGTCCCGATCTCGACCTGCCGGAATGCCTCAACAAAAAGTGGTCGCCATGACGACCCTTTCTATCGGGCTGCCCGCTCCGCCTAGTGGAGCACGGACGCGGCCGTTCAAAGCGAGGCCCAGCACGCACCGAGGGCCCGATTCGGCTAAAAGTCGACCTAACCTCTAAACCGGTTACCGTCGATGCTTCACCTGGACGCTTACACCCCGCAGCCCGTTCCTTGCTCACACATCCAGCCGTTTCCATGCTCCTCGTACCTTTCCTTACACACCCAGGTACACCCAGTCCACTCACAGCCTTGGTCACACACCTGACCACCGAACACTTTGGCACACATTCGTTGGTAGCACACCTCACCAACACACCTCTTCGCGCCCCCTCCTCTGTGACAATCACAGGTGTGCTCTCATTCGCACACCCAACCACGTGCCTCACTACCAATTCCAGCGTGCATTCCCACTCACGCTCTACCATTCCAGGTGTGCATCCTTCCATCCCAGGTGTACATCCTCGCTCACCTGTCACAACCAACTCACTCTCCTTGTCACTCTCACTACTCTCACCTCCATTCTTGACAGCGCACTCACCCTTACTCTTGACAGCGCACTCTTTCCTCATGCACCTGTCCGTCACACACCTTTCTCGCGCACACTCTCCCGTTACACCCTCTGTAACACTCACCACAGGTGTGCATTCTTCCTTGCCTTTGACAGCGCACTCTTTCCCCATGCACCCGTCCGTCACACACCTTTCTCGCGCACACTCCTGCGCACACTCTCCCGTCACACCCTCTGTAACACTTACCACACCGCGCTTCCATGTGCTCCCTCGCACACGCGCTATGACCGACTCACTCTCGCCAGCACACTCACTCCTTGGCACGCACTTTTTCCTCACACACCCCAGAGTCGGACTTTCTCGCACACCTCCTCTTTCGCACACCAGACCTGTCGCACACTTCACCCACGGCCTCTCACGAACACCCGGGTCCATCTCGACCCCCAAGCTTCTTAAATCACCTGGCGCATCATACGCACGACCATATTGGTCACCACTTACACCGGGTCCTCTTCCTCTTCGCTTTTCCTCCATCACCTGCGAATCCCTCATCCGGTTAATGAGCACATCATCACGATCCGAACACAGACTTTGGACCAATTCTTTTACTTCCTCCTTTATCTCTTTCTTATCCTCTCTCCGTCGCTTCTTAATTTCGCTCACCCCTTCTTCCACTTCTTCTAATTTCTGCTTCACCTCTTTTATTCCCCGGTACGTCTCCTCAAGCTCGTCCTCCAAGGCTACCTTGACCGTTTCCATGTGCGTCCTCACCTGCCGGTCCTTCGTCTCCATTACCTCTATCACCTCGTCCAACCTCGTTGTCAATCCCTCACGTACCATCTGACATTCCCTCTTCGTCGCCACCAAGTCGTTTTTTATGTCGTTTTGTGTCGCTTTTAACCCTCCTAATACCGCAGTGTTCCTTTGAACCTGCTCCGTTACTTCTTTTTGTCCCTCCGTCAGCTGTTCTACCTCCTGCGTCAGGTCCTCTATGCCCCCTTGTAACTTTACAGTCCCCTTTCTCACCTCCTTCTCCATGTGCTCCTCACAGTGCCTCACCTCCTCGCGCACTCCTCCGACCTCCTCACTCACACCTCTTCTGATCTCCTCTCCCATCACTTGCATCTCCTGCCCAGATGCCACCCTCATCTGCTCCATTTCCTCCCTGTGAGCATCCAGTTTGGTTTCTACCCCCATTCTGACCCCCTCTATCTGCTGCCCCATTTGGTTAACTTCCCTTTCCGCTTGGTCCCTCATGTCCCTCAATTTGCCTTCCATCCTGTTTTCTAACCCCTCTAACCCCTTTTGCATCCCTTCCATTTGATTCTCCTGGGCAGCCATTCTATTTTCTACCCCCGTTAACCCATTTCTCACCTCTTTTATCCCGTTGTCTAACCCCTCAAAATTATTGTCTAACTTCTCACCGGTACCCCTCGCTTCGTCCCTCATTACCCCCAATTGCTCACTCTGAGCCCTCGCTTCGTCCCTCATTACCCCCATTTGGTTTCCCATTACCCCCATTTGGTTTCCCATTACCCCCAATTGCTCACTCCGAGCCCTCGCTTCGTCCCTCATTACCCCCATTTGGCCCTCCAATCGCTCACCCATTTGTTCCATAAGGGCCCTCATTTGCAGGAGGAAAAGGTTCGGATCCACCAGGGGCGCTGCCACGGTCGCGGGCGCGGTGACCAGCGAGGCGCCATTTTGCGCGCCTGCTACCCTCGCTGCTTCGCTCTCCTCACGTCCCTCAATTTGGTCCTGGACCGACCCTGCCTCACTCTCCCCTACCGGACCCCAGCCGACTTGGTCTGCCATAGCGCGACTTTCAAAATTCGGGTTTTTATTTCCGTAAAACAAATTCAAATTTCGCCGTTATAATTTCGAGCGGGAAACTCGCTCCGGGTCGAATTCTACCTCTCCAACACCAATTGTTACCCTAGTGGTACAATTGGTGTTCCAAAATTTGGGCCTAATAAATTTAGTCCCGGGTCCGAATCCCACTCCTCGACACCAATTGTTACTGACGCGGTTGTGGATGTTGGTTCACCGAGCGGTTTGGTATGACCGCGCCTGCACAAGTTACCCGATTATGCTCGAACGTTGACTAAGTCGCGCTATGCTAAATCAATGATGGAAAAGGACACAACGGCTGGGATTAAAATGACACGACACTAAGGGTTCAGTTCTCAAGACCTCCGGAGGAGGTTATATTAGGGCGGAAGGTTAGATTACAGGAATGAGAGGGACAGCATAGAAAGACAGGCACTTAGACACACTTATCTTATTCCCTGACAGACGACAGATAAACAGGACAAAACTGACTCACACGGGGATTGATGGCAAGGAAAGGCAGAATCGATGGCTCCAGGTGCACCTGGGCTCAGGGCAGGATCGACCCGGTCCGGTCTAGAGATGCGGGGAGGTCGCAGCGCTCGGATGTGGTGAATGTCTTCTCAAGCTGGGGGCGCATCTGACGTCACCTCCGGTAAGTCGCCGCGTATATCCGGCGGGGAGTGACACGCCCTCGACTCGTTAGCTCCGCCCCAGATGGAATCGGCCCGTTGCTTCTCATTGGGTGCGTGCGGGGGGGTTACCGGCTCCGCCCTTGACGAGGGGCTGACAGGGAGCCCCTTCATGGTAACCCCGTCGGAGCGCATGGTCATGGCGGCTAACCGAGCCGGTGTGAGGACGCACACTCCCCCCGCGCCGCGCCGTTGTTGTAGTTGTTGTTGTAGTTGTTGTTGTAGTTGTTGTTTGGGGAAGAAGATGGGAGGAGGCAAGGGAAGGTCCTAAACTCACTACTGGTGCCATATAATCACATTCTGGTGCAACGAAGAGTCAGAATTAATGGAAACGAGTCCTTAACTGACATAGACTAAGAATAACTAGCAAGATGTCCGAAAGTTGTCTACGTGAGATGCGGTGGACCTGGGCATGACATTTAATGGGGGAAAGAGGGGAAGGTCGGTTCTACAGAGTGTTGTTTACAGACAATGGGACTAGGGAATGGGGGATTGGGGATAGTTGGGGAGTATTGGGGAAATAGGGGAATATTTACAAGCGGATATGGAGGCCAAATTCCATATTCGCAACAATATATATATATATATATATATATATATATATATATATATATTCATTCAATATATATTTACACATACATTCGGACAAACATTGTTCTCGAAGGCTTTGCCCTACGGGCTACGCTGTAAAAAATTTCACCACACAAACATCCTTCAGGTTTTATTGACAGCATTATACTTTATTTGGCAAATAGTGCACATACTCCATCCATCCGAAGGGTGGGTAAACTGCAACTAAATAAATAATCTAGAAGTTGTGTTTTGTGGAGATGGCAACGTGTATATAAATAAATGAACAATGGTCCCCAAAAGCATATACAATCCTGTAACTGCTCTTCCATAAAAATACAGTAGTTTACATAAATTCCCAAAATTCTACATTGATTGTAATCCCAAAAATCATTTAATTGTCTCATCCCCAGATATTACTGCAATAATGTGCTGAATGTGAAATAACTGCATCATTATCGAGTCGAGGGTCCAGATGGATGGACAGACAGAACCCAAAATAAACTATTAGCTCCATGTGAACTGATGCCTCGTTCGGGGCAAAATAAAACAACCGTTGAATGAAGAGTTTTTGTGAAAGAACGAAATGTACATTGTACGACATGTGGGAGGCCATTTGGAGGTAGTACCACGGATGTCATTGATTTGCATAGCAATTTAATATCGAATTTGCATTGTACATTGTGAACTTTGGTACCGTAAAATGGGTTGAATAGGGACAGCAAGGTGAATAGGGACACAAACTGAAAAAAAGTTCGGAAACTTTTTTCGCTGAAAATTGATAACCATACTCATTTGTTGATATTTGGGTTGAAAGTGTTCGCTTGTTTTTTTTTAAAAGCAACTTATACTATTAACCCCTTTTTCTTTTTTTTTCTTCTTTTTTTGGATACAGAATCGAGGCTCGTGAAAGAGCTAACATTTATTTCACAAACAAATCAAACAGACAAACAAAATATATAAAAAGAGGGAGCGGAAGACAAGATGGGGAGAGAAGGGGAAGCACACAAACACAACATTTGAGAGCAGGGAGATGTGTGGGGGGGAGAGGGCTTGGGGGGAGGAGGCATGGGAAGAGGGGGGTGGGGGTGGGAGAAGTATAAAACACAAGGACACCAAGGACTTCCAGGACAAAAGTTGGTATTTCAAAAAAGTGGATTTAGGGTGAAATTAGCGGGGGTAGAAAATATCAAGGTTTTGGATGGGGGAAGACAAGAGATGGTGGTGAACAGCTGTTTTAAAGACCTGGAGGGTGGAGTGGGTTTGAAGAGAGTGAGGGAGTTTGTTCCAGATGCGGGAGAAAAGAGGAGTGAAGGTGAGCAGAGAGTCTTGATTTTGGCAATTTAACCATAAGAGGGTTGCAGGCAGATCTTGTGCGACCTGTAGGAATATTTGGGGGACAGCGCCCAGAGAGAGCTGGGGGGGCAAGGCCAGAGAGGAGTCGGTAGAAGACGGAAAGACCACCAACCTGCCTGCAGTGAGTGAGTGAAAGGCCCTTAGCTTCATCGCGGGAGATTCCAATGATTCTGAACGCTTTGGTTTCAACAGCATGAAGACGAGCTAGGTGTGAGGCAGAAGCACCAGCCCAGAGGGGAGAGAAGTATTCCATTGAGCTGCGGATGAAAGCCTTGTATGTGGTGAGGAGCTCAGGTGTGCCAAGAAAGGACTTTGCACGACGGAGGATGCCCAGTCGACGACTGGCTTTGGAGGCCAGATTTGAAATGTGGTTTTCCCAGGAAAGATCATGGCAGATAGTGAGACCCAAAAGCTTCAGTGACAGAACTTATTGGAGAGGATTATTCAGAAAGTGGATGGGAGGGTTGTCCAGTCGGTCTTTTCGGAGAGACATCGTAAGAGTGTGAGATTGTCAGCATTGAAAGACATGTTCCACTTGCTTGCCCAGTCAGTGATTTTGTCCAGGTCTGCAGAGAGTGAGGAGGCTGCAGACTGCCGATCTGAGGGATGAGGAATGGAGCGACAGAGAGTAGAGTCATCAGCAAAGAGATAGGATTTTCAAGAGAGTCAGAGAGATCATTGATGAAGACCAGAAAAAGCACAGGGCCCAGAACACTGCCTTGGGGAACTCCAGCCTGAACAGGAAGAGGAGATGAGAGAAACCCATTCAGGGCCACATGTTGACTACGACTGGAGAGGAAGTCTGCCAGCCATGTGTGGAGATTTCCATGGATACCAAAGGAGGAGTGTTTGGTGAGCAGAGCGGGGTGCCAGACCGTATCGAAGGCACGTGATATGTCAAGGGAGACAGCTCTAATTTCCTGTTTGGTATTGAGGACCTCCATCCATTGTTGAGAAAGCAGAAGCAGCATGTCCAGAGTAGAGGGACTAGGTCTGAAACCAAATTGATGATCAGAGATCAAGCCATTGGAGAAGAGGAAAGATTTCATATCCGCAGCAATGATGGATTCCATGACTTTGCTGATAATTGGGAGAAGGCTGATTGGTCTGTAGTTGCTAGGATCTTTTTATGCACCTTTTTTGTGCAAAGCGGTGATGTTGGCTGATTTCCAAGCAGATGGCAGATGACCTTGAGCAAAAGAGAGGGTGAAGAGAACAGAGAGAGGGAGTGAAAGAGCAGAAGAACAGGATTTTTGGACCCATGGGCTGATGCCGTCAGGTCCAGTTGCAGAATCAGAGTCGAGGGTTGACAGAAACTTTTCCACCTTGTCAGGAGGAAAGGACACAGAGTCCAGTAGCAGCTGGGTATGACTGGGTACGGTGGGTACAGAGAGGGATGGGTTTGGGGACACAACATTTAGAGGCAAACACAGAGTTGAGGCATTCAGCTTTTTCACGTGTGGAGTCAGCCGTGTAGCCGTTTGAGGTGAGGGAGGGATGGAGGGGGAACAAACACCAGAAACAGATTATATTATATATGATTATTAATTAGAAACAGAAACAGATTATTATATACTAACCGAAACCCGTGGAACATCCACGGAAGGGAGGATGTGGTGTATGGATAGAGTGTACCATTATGGATGGCATAGGGGATTTGCTTGTCCGAGTAAGAGTTAGGAAGAAAGATGAGAATGAAGAGTGCGTATATGAACAACGATCGCTGACACCGGCACAAATGCATGCTCTGGATTGTCCACTCAGTGGACGGCTTGCTTTCGCCTTCGCCTGTCCAATCAGCGGACGGCTTGCTTCGCCTTCGCCCAGCAGACGCCAATACGATGGCGTCGTAAGATGGCGTCGTATCGGCAGTTAATCGGATGCTTTTGGGCCCCAACGTCGGCTAATTCAGATTTTTTGAGTGTGTCTGTACGTGATAAACAAAGAGCGCGGTTCGTAGATCGTAAATCCATTAGTGCCGTGGGCATCGGCTCACTGGGTGCGGCATAAAAGGGATAACAAAGTCGAGTCCTTACGCTATTATTATATAGATATGGGTTAAATAGGAATAAATAGGATTTTTATGGCTGTCCCTATTCACCCCGTTTTACGGGTGAATAGGGACAGTCACCAATTCAAAAAAATAATAATCAATAAACAATCCTTAGTTTCCAACTTATTGCTAAATTGATAGCTCAGATGGATGCACATAATATGCACCCATAATATAAACCGTGGTGCCAATGAAAAAAAATATGGGATAAAAAGTTTCTCCAAACTGTCCCTATTTCTTGATTATTCTTTTTTTGTATTAGTGATTGTCCCTATTCACCCGTAAAATGGGGCGAATAGGGAGAGCCATAAAAATACTATTTATTCCTATTTAACCCATATATGGGGTTAATAGGGACTATAAGTTGCTTTTAAAAAAAACAAGAGAACACTTTCAACCCAAATATCAACAAATCAGTATGGTTATCAATTTTCAGCGAAAAAAGTTTCCGAACTTTTTTCAGTTTGTGTCCCTAATCACCTTGCTGTCCCTATTCAACCCATTTTACGGTATAATGTAAACACCTTTGTTCACAAAATCACAGGTGAGAACCTAAATCCACAAAAACAGGTATACACTGCTTTGCACACATCCCATCCCGTATGTTTTAGTACCAGGTCAATGCCATATGGAAGACAACTTGTCACATTTTCGAGAATGTTTGAGATTCTTTGCTTGAACCACTTTGGAGTTTGAAAACGTGACATAGGACACCGGTAGAATATTATTTATGCAGTTTCATTCACTCTATCCCCCACACATGTTAAAAAACCAAATGTTGAAAATAACCAACAACAACAACATGCATTTTAAGGCCATTTTCCCTGCTAGAGCGGGGGTTAGCCTTGCGGTCCCGATGACAATCTTCTCCATTTTGCCCTATTTTCTGCATCTCTCCTTGTTAACCCCATTTCCCGCATTTCTTCTTCCACCATCTTCAGCCAAGTCTTTCTCGGTCTTCCCCGTCCTCTACTTACTTTTACATTCATTTCCATCACTCTTCTCAACCAGTCACTTTCATCCTTCCTCAACACATGACCAAACTATCTCAACCTGTTCCTCTTCACAGCATCAATCACAGGCTCTATTCCCATCATCTTTCGCAATTCATCATTTGTCTTCCTCTCTCTCAACGATACTCCGCACATCCACCGAACCATTCGCATTTCCACCCTTTCCAGCCTTCGTTGCTGCTCTACGTTCATTACCCATGTCTCGCTCCCATAAATCATAACACTTCTCACACATGCAGCATACACCTTTCCCTGCAGCTTCAACGACACTCCCCTCCTCATCAGCATGCCACTCAGTTCCCGAAACTTCTTCCATGCACATCTCACTCAAGCAACCGTTGCCGAGTCTGATCCACATTCTCCATTCAGCATGTCTCCGAGGTAGCAAAATGTTTTCACACCTTCCAGCTTCACGCCGTCTCCAAGATCCAACTCAACATTTCCTCTATCTGCAGCTCCCTCTGTGCACACCTTACATTTGAATGTAGCTGCCACGCTGGTTAATGACCCTCTCAGACCACTACATTTTTGATGAACCTACTCAGCGCACATTGTACATTGAATGGAGTTCACTCCGACACCCTACCTGCACACAGCACATGGTCACTTCCCAGTTCTTTCCACCTCACCACATGCTTTACCACTTGCCATCACCTTCAGACCTTTTGTCTCCACACATTCCTTCCACTTGTTCATCTTTTCCTTCAGTCCATCCATACTTTCCGCAATCAACACCAGATCACCTGCATACAACAACTCCCATGGTAAACCCTCCTTTACATTCTGAGCCAGCACCTCCATCACAGCTACAAATAGTAGTGGCTTAGTACCGACCCCTGATGCACTCCCACCTTTACCTCAAACTCACCACTGTTCCCGTCCTTCATCCTTACAGCTGTGTGCGCTCTTTTGTACATTGCCATCACTACTCTGATCAACCATTCCTCCACTCATAACTTCCTCAATGCCCATGTCAATATTTCGCGTGGAACCCTATCGAATGCTTTCTCCAGATCAACAAACCCAAGAAACAACTTCTTCCTCTTCTCCATGTACTTCTCCTGCATCTGCCTCACAATAAAGAGCGCATCTGTCATTCCTCTTCCTGGCATAAATCCAAGCTGCATTTCGTCGATCTTCACCTTCTTCCTTATCCTCCTCTCCAACACCCTTTCCAATACCTTCATTCCATGCTCCAATAACTTTATCGCTCGGTACGATCCACACTCCAGAGGGTCACCTTTCCTATTGTATAGAGGGACGAGGGTACTCGGTTCCCAATCCACTGGAATGCGGCCTTCTTTCACCACCAGATTACAGATCTCTGTCATTCTCTTCACACCCCAAATTCCTGCTGCCTTCAACATATCTCCCACAACTCCCGTCGGCCCTCCCGCTTTTCTACTCTTCATTGCTTTTATCGCTTCCTCACTTCCTTCTCAGTTATCTTCTCCGCCGGTCCTAAAACTGGGTTACTCTTTATGTTGCCATCCCATTCATTCTCTGTATTCAACAGCATTTCCATATATCTTTTCCATCTTCCTTTAATTCCATCTGGGTCCACAACAATTTGTCCCACTTCATCCTTCAAGCAACTCACCCCCATCACATCACACCTCTTTTTCGCTATCTGCTTTGCAATCCTGAATACCGCTCTCTGACCCTCTTCCGAATCCAAGCGTTCTCCAAACATTTTCTTACATGCCTCCTGCGCCTTTGCTACCTCTTTCTTTGCAGCCTTCTTGGCTGCCTTATAACTTTCACGCTCTGCTTTTTCTGCTCCTGTACCCTTCGCCTTCTGCCACTCCTTGAACTTCTTCCTCTTCTCGTCAATCCTACTTTCCAACTTCATCATCCCACCACCATGTTTCCGAGTGCCTCGGTGGTCCGTTTGTCCATCCACATACCTCACCAACGGCTCCCAACAGACTATCTTTCATTGACATCCAACCACTTTCAAGCTCAACCACATCATCCTCTACCCTACTCAGCCTCTCTTTTAATGCCTCCCACCTCTTTAAACCTCCACACCTTCATTCTTGGTTGGTACTTCACCCGCCGAGCTCTCCTCGCACCTTTCACCCTGATGTCGCAGACAACCAAGTGGTGCTGTGAAACAGCCTCCTCCCCCAGGATCACCTTTGTGTCCCGGAGGTGCCCCCTATCTCGCCCACGCACCATCAGGTCGTCAACGGTTGTTATCGACCCACCTGACGTGTATGTAACAAGCTTATTATCCTCTTTCTAGAACTGAGTCTTACAAATCAACAAATCAGCTCCATCAGCAAACTCCAAAATCCTTTCACCTTCTCCATTTCTCACACCATATTTGTAGCCCCCATGAACTCCCTCAAAACCATCCATACTCCTTCCCACATGTCCATTTAGGTCTCCTCCTACCACAACAACTTCCTCATCTTTCACGTTTTCCATCATCTTCTCTATCGCACACCAGAACTTGTCCTTCTCTTCATCGCTCCGACCGACCTGCGGAGCATATCCCGAGATGACGTTCACCAAGAGCTTTCCAATCATCATTTTCACCATCATCAACCTATCACTCACTCTAGTCACACTCACCACACTGTCTACAAACTCTTCAGAAAACAGGACACCAACACCATTTACGCCCTCCGGGTACCCTTGCCACACAAACTTGTATTTCTGTCCCTGCCTACCCTTCACCATTCTCACACCACTTCCCTTCCATCTCGTCTTGCATACAACATATGTCCACTCTTCTTCTGACCAATACTTCCACCACTTCTCCTGATCTCCCTGTCATTGTCCCTACATTCCATGTCCCAAACCTCAGAAACCGATCTCCACTTCGGGCTGTACCCTGCCCATATGTAGTTGTAATTGTCATGATTCTCTTTTTGAGGCAATGTTTTTATGGCCGGATGCCCTTCCTGACGCCAACCCTCTTAGTCGCCTCCTACGACACGCAGGGATACGGTGTACCTATTCTAAACCAGGGTACACACCGGGAAACGTTTAAAACATGGAAAATCTGGGGTGGGGCGGTGTCAGCACCACGGCTGCGGGGGCCCTTGTCAGCACCACACCACGGCGGTCCGGTGTTATATATATATATATATATATATATATATATATGTTGAAATGTTGAAAATATCCAATATAATATCATTATATATATTGTTACGGATTCGTAACTTCCATTATTGTGGTTTTCACCCAC